>NW_026858556.1:0-287457 GCF_026571515.1 Ruditapes philippinarum
GGGAGTAAATAAAATGCGTACATTCTTTAAAAAAGGAAAATGTGAAAAAAAAAATATATTTTGATGCAAATTCTTTATTTGATAAAATTATTCACTAAAATGAACAAGATCATTTAAAATCCATTTTGACACTTTGAAAAACAGACATTTTTTTATTTCTTTTTAATTAATTAATTTTTTTTTGCTCTTCTGAATCTGTGTATCAGCGTATTGATTTGTTCCTTTGACCAAGACATTGAAAACATTTACTGAAATTCACAGGTCATGTACACTGAATCAACAACAAAAAAGTCAGAAAATAATTAAATAAATAGGGACTATCACATATTTGGACGCATGTTTTCTGTCAAACTGGTGTTATCAGAGTCTTGACAGCCAAAAACTTGTAGAAAAATAGAACCTGTTCTAATTTTCTTGCAAGAAATTATATTCTTGGATGTCACATAATTTCTCTTAAAAAACCATTCAAGTAGGGTGTCTACATTATCCAATACAAGAGAATATGATACTTGCATTCAAGACTTGGATAGGTTAAGATGCGGCCTAAGATAGGGTTTGTTTTAGATAAATATGTAGTCTAAATTTCTGTTTATTTTATTAGGTTTTCGCTTAAACCTATCTATTTAAAACAAAATATTTAAGCTGTAATTTGACAGAAACCGATGATTACTTTCCTTACATTATATCAACAAACTCAATAAAATCAAGTTGCAATTTAACCTTACCCTTTAACATCTTTTTATTGGTCCTCAGAGAGCTTCCATTTCCTGGAATCTTATACACATGTATCCGTGTGCGTGTGTGACCTTTTCATGACCAAGGTAGGTATATTGACTTATAAGTGTGGTAGGCATTTTGTGTGTGCAATGCTCAATTTTTACCCCATCCAAACTACTAGTATTGCAATATTCTTACCTGTCTTTATTCAACACTGCGCAATTCTGTTGCATTTCAAAGGATTCTGTTTTGAATCATTATGATTTATACCAAATTATTTGAACTCTTACGAAATTTATGATGAGACATTTTCCTTCCGATATTACACAAAAGAACATGATTAATTTCGTTCAATTGTCTGGCATATTAGAAAAACCATTTGTCTGTGGAGATGAGGAAGCCATTTAGGTGTATCAGACAAAAACAGCGATTGACACTCTTATATAACGTTTATATAGAAAATAAACAATTTTTGTTGTCATTTTTTGTCTGGAAAATACATAACAGTAAACCTTCAACTTCAGTCAAACTTGTTATTCGCAGTCAGGTTAGTTAACACACACACACAATATCATATTTTTTTTCATCATTCTAAGTCACATACTCGCAAATTAATGATTTGTTTTGTAAATCCGAGTAGTATGCTGGTCATAAGTTGAAGGTACATCGCAGACGACATAAAGAAAACAATTCACGTGTAGAGAGGGATGACTAAGTAAAAAGTAGCGAACCAAACAGGAAATAAAATTATTTAACCCATAGGTTAATCACTCCGTACTAAAGTTTAAATTCCTGCCGTCAATGTCCTATAAGAACTCAAACAATACATGTGGAAGAGAACACACGTTTTGTTGAGAACATAAATGTCATAACATTGCAAATCTATAATGAAATTATCCTGTCTGTAATAGTCAGGAAGATTAAAACGTTCATTCCATGGACGCCAAAATCTACGTAGACCCAAAACAACACATTTCGTCTCTCTTGCAAAAATAACTGCAAATATTCGGGCTACAGAAAATTTGAATCCGCTTTGGCGCCTCCATGCTATACTGGTAGATCATTTGCTATTGCTTAAAGTTTATACCCCTGCAATATTACTTCTTTTTACCGATCATGCTGTTTAAAAGCACTGTTGACAAAAATGGCGGCCTTGACATGAGCGATTTCTGGCCATATTTCCGAATTTGCCAGTGATCATATTAGAAGCATCATGCTGAAAATGAGCTTTAATGACAACCAGTCATTTAAATGCAGAATAGTCACTTTATCCAAGAAATAATCCGTCGTCATTCGAAGTTGTAGCTTCAATAAGTGTGGTGTGCTACTATATTTTCGTTTATTTATGTAGATTTAAAAAGAAGCATTTTAAACAGTTACAGTTTTCTGTACTCTGGCCTTTCCGGTTGGTACCTGCCTCTTTGTCTGCCTGTACGTGTAGGTTATATTTTGGAGTGTGTTGTTTATTTGAACCATTCTCAAGTACGCTTTCTTGAAGTAACAAGAACTGGTGTCATATGAGGAAACATGGCCGTAACCGCAGAAGTGCTCAAAACCCCAATCCAATGGTTGAGAGGCAGACATCTAAATAACTAGAACAACGCTATCTTAAATTACAGAGTAAATATGACATCGCTTAAAGATATACTATGATCAAATTTGATTTTTAAAAATATTAATAATTGCTACACAGTCTCTTTGTATGTATAAAATAAACATGTTTCGAATTCATTTAAGGTAGATATGATAAATTGTTTTGAACTCTACACACTATATGTGGTCACCATATGAATACATAGTCTCCTATAAAAAAACTGGCAGTTTTTTTAAGAAAAGACCAATTTTACTTGACCCGTTATAGGAAATCCAGCTTCCCACACACAGTTTATTCATTATTTTATTCAAATTAAACATATTCAGTAAGAATTTTTCATGGATTTCAATGCATTTCTAAGATAAAAATATTTTACCAAACGATGAGCATAGTATATCGTCCAAGGCTATAATGGGTTTATAATTTTGTTACACTAACAACGCATTTGTACATTTGACACTTGACCAACTGGAAATTGGAAACACAAGTGATAAGTCGTTTGCCACAAGTAAATCGGCACGTCCTTTTTGACAAGACTATACTGTGAACAGCCTTTTCTTATATGTTTGTAACTCTTAAGAATGGACTGCCTTGTATTCAAATTCGGCAGGTAAAAGGTTAATGTATCAGCATTTGCGATACGTTTGTATTAACACCAAAAGCAATCTAACAAATGACAAACCAAACTCTTTATCGTTCTCTAGTGCAGTAACGGGTTAAGTCCTTCTAAATTTAATAGGAGTTAACCAGCTAGTGCACTTAGCTGAGAACATGTTTAATGTGGCGAATAACGTTTCGCTACAAGATTCCTCAATGCTAATAATGCTTTGAATGAAATCCGGTTAACTTTTGCTAAAAATAATCACATATAATGTTTTATATTATTGACCTAAAACTGTTTTTTCAACTGAAAAGCAGCTGTTTTTTGCTAAATTTATCGCGCGTTATAATCAATTTGGATAATAAAAATACATTGACTTATATGAAACTCTGTAGGTCATTCAAGAAATATAACCTCATATTGTTAAGTAAAGCTTGCTATAAAAGTTGACACACCATTTGCGAGTTTTATGGCTCATCGAATAAACAAAACACAAAGCAGGTAATATTCAACAAATCATTTTGTTGTGTTTTCACTACGTACAGCTTTATGTACATTGATATATGAGAAAGACTTGGCTATATCGTACTTAACCATCAGCTTAAGCTACTGTCTTGAAGTCTTGCGTAGACTATGTTTCGTTATTTTCTAACACAGTTTTCTTTCTAAATGCAGCCTTAATATTTCGTGTTTTCTTTTCCATGAGCAGTCAAACTAAGCTGACAAACAGAGGTTTGACCAATATATTAGGTTTTTGTTTTCTAAATTCAGGACGCAATGAAACTTTTGGTTCCCTTATCAAATAGAGCAATGCCTTTGTCTGCTTAATATTGAATGAATACCTATATTGAATGAATACCTACTCTGTATACGTAGATAAACATAGCTTTGAATGGCAATGTAGTTTACAAAAATGGATCATCGGTTCGATCCATTCATGTCAAAGTTTTGTCACATAAAACTAGTGATGGTTAGATCTAGGAAACAAACAACTCAAAAGTATATCAAATAAGTTACAGGTTTTCACCACACTCTTGCTTACAACGAATCATTTTTAAACTAAAATATATAACCTTTTTTTTAAAGTTTTATTGCAGTCATTTTTTTGTGTTTTATACGGCAGATAATTTCTCCTATCGGACTTTTGATGGTTTCAAATAATTGTAAAACCTAGCAAAAATTCAGATTGTGACCGAAATACACAGAAATTAATATTATATAATACATAGTTGTCGTAAAGTTCAAAGGGAAGGAATGACTTATACCATTTTGATGCTATTTCAAGGATTTAATGCAATCGATTACATCATAGAAACTCTTAATCAAAGCATAGCAAATGATAACACAGTAACGAAAAATATATAGAAGAGGAATATACTGACGTCAATGACCGAGTGGTTAAGGTCGTTGACTACAAACTACTTTCTCTGCGCCGCTGTGGGTTCAAATCCTGCAAGCGACTTTGGATTCTTCCAAGCGAAGAAGCTTGTTTAAGTTACGTCGTTGGTACTACTTAGGTGCGCATTCGTACTCGAACAGATGCAAGAATGGGAACGTTAGATCTACCTACACCATTGAAGTTTGAATGTCGCCACATGACCTTTACAGTAAATAAATGAATAATGATTAAATAATTATATATACAAAATTTGCATGGTTGCATATAAGCCCCTTGTCTAACTTTCTTCCTTTCCTATACATATGTAATGCCGCACCTCATCCATCTAATCCTAAAAAAAACAAGATTTGGGCTTACAGGAATAGTTCTATTGTTGAATAACAAATTACATAAACAGTATTGATTATTTGCAATTACCGATCCCAATTTTCACAGGACTTAAACAAAGGTATTTCCTGGATCGGATGATAGGCTCGGCCATGTTTTTCATCACAATGCAAATGAAGTAATCTAAAGATTGCAAGATGCGTGTGCCGGAAGAAAATGCCGGGGCAAATTAAGACATTGACGGTAATCGGATTACAAATAACTGTAAGTCGTAGAAAGGAACATTATTTGCATTTACATCAGTATAGAGGGCATGAGCGATGACATTTTAGAAATTTATAACTTTGTACATTGTTTTATTCGTATGTATTGATCAAATTTACAAAGTTAAAGCTCGTAAAACGCTTTTAGGAAAAATTTTTTACAACGGTGTATTAACCATTGGTCGGGATGTCGGTACTTTTCAATATTGCATATAATGCGCAATTTCAATTTTGATTAGTAAAACATAACAGTTTTTAAAAGGCCTTTTTGAACAATTACTACATGTTCGGCCTGGTAGTTATATATGTACCTACATACAATCATAACATAAAGTAGGTTGTTCTACTAAGGTGACAGCTCGTGGCTGAAGTCAAGAAATGCACGGTGGGGCATCTGAGTTCTTCCTCCATCATTAAAGCTGGATATTTTGCCACATGTCTGTCATAGTTTTGGTGTGACATAAACAACAACAACACCACCACCACCACCACCATCAAGAACAACAAAAACACCACCACCACCACCACCAACAACAACAACAACAACATAAACAGCATTGCAGGAGTTGCTGACAATACCATTACTGTACCTATGTAATGAGAATATAACGTTTAAAGTATGATTTTGTATTAAGTATCATGTAACCCATTCTTTATATTAAGTTAATCTACTGTGACCTGGCTGAGTGTTGTTGCTCTTGTTGTTGACATTATTGATAAGAAAATCAACGTCATCGTAAGACATTTGGATGGTCAGAAAGTCTGCTTTTTGAAAGTAATCATCCATACCAGGCGGAAAGAGAGAGAGAGAGAGAGAGAGAGAGAGAGAGAGAGAGAGAGAGAGGGAGAGAGAGAGAGAGAGAGAGAGAGAGAGAGAGAGAGAGAGAGAGAGAGAGATAAAATAAAATGTTTTCATTCTAATAATACAGAAAAAATTACAAGGGGGAGTCATAAAGTGTTGAAAAAAGAAAGGCATCACTGTAAAGTAAAGAAAAAAGGAAGACAAAAGCAATGTTTACTATATTGATGATTTTGTGTCATACTGTTTTCGAAAGTTTTTTTTCTTCATTTTTATTAAAGAAATGCGATCATATAAGTATCTATCAACAATCGTTCACTGCTTTGGTCGGATGATACTTGCTAACAATGTTGCTTTTTAACGTTTTCAAATTACCAACATTTAATGGAAGAATATCATTTTCACAATGTTTTCGCTATTCCTTTGTATATCATTCACTAACATAGTGTTCGATTCTATCTACTTCAAGAATAAAAACAGTTTTTTTCCCAGACCGTCTATCTTTTGGGGCCTTTTTTTTTGTCCCATTATTAAGCAAATAAACAAGACATTTTGATGTAAACGGATAATAACTAAAACCATTTCAGTTTTAATTGGTTTCGGAAATGATTATTCATAAGCCTGAAAAATAAACTCCCAGAAAGAAAAATAATATTTATTTTGTCCATAAGAGGAACACTTTGGAAATCCTTTTATCTCTGGAAGTAGATTTCAGTCTTCGGTGTAAGCAAATCTGCGTCAATGCCGAAATTAAGAAGAAAGTCATTCGGAATTAATTGCGAGACATAACAGATTCAAATTACTTTCCTGTTGTAGGAAACGTAGATAAAATTAGATAAAAAAACTTATCCCTGAAATACATGATACAATCTTGTTCTAAAAATAAAATCATTGATCCCTTTATTGCATCGATATGAAAAAAGAAGAAATTACAACTCACCCTCTGTTTAACCCACGTTCTTCACTTAACTATTTTGGCTGATTTACGGCATATACCCGCTTTTCTAATTTTGACGTATCTTTGTGTTTCGCATTTGTATGTCGAAAAAGCAAAAAAATACGTCATGGTGTAAATCAGCCACCATTCTAAACAGAAACCCGTGTAATGTAAATTTTCTGTTTTCAGAAGAATGTGATTGGTTCTAGTATATAGAGGATATTTGTTTAATTCAGTGTAAGATCGGAATATATTTCACCGAGTGAGCACCAAAAGGCATATTTCACGAGTGACGCAGCCACGAGTGAAATATGAACTTTTGGTGTTCACAAGGTGAAATATATTTCGATCTTACACTAAACTAAACAAATTTTGTTTTTATTATATGCAAAGAAACGTTTTAAAAAGACATTAAACCTAATACTAAATGAAAAGCGCTCCAAATAATAATACAACGTGACGTCATTTACGACGTCACGTCATGAAGTTGGTACCCAGTACTGTGCACGCTGGTATTTCACTGAAACAACGTAAGGGGCTTAAATTCAAATTCTAACACTATCGGAAATTTTTCTATATAAACAAAGAAGGCCCGAAGCGTGCATTATTCTACAACAATGCACTCGCCGTTCTTATTATCTCCCTGTGTATTTTCACATTGAGGGCGCCATTTTGTTTGAAAAATGTGATAAATAAAAACATTTTTTTGTCGAATTTTGTTGTGAAAACTATCTAGAATGAAAGGAAATGGTCTAACTAAGAAAATGAATCCGAACACTTATATCTTTAATTCAGTCGTTAACGCTTTACATACGTTTAAAGTGCTGTTTACGTGACGTCACAATGTAGCGCCAAACATCACGTGCAAAACAATCAAATCAAGTACGCTATTTTAATGTCGCAAACGAGTTAAGTTTTACATTTATTTCACTTTTAATAATTTATATTTCGCTTGAAAAGTTATAGGGTGAAATAAAATAAAGAAACAAGGTTTTATCAACGTTTTCAAAATTCTTTATTCTGAAAATATTTCTACACACGGTAGATTTAACGACAGTTTTGTTCCAACCCACTGGAACAGCCTTTAAAGAACGTTTCTATTGGAAACTCTGAGGTTAAAACAAATTCAACCACCAAACATAAACTCCAACTTTATAATAATAATTATATTTGTTCTTGACGTGTTAGAATGGAAATAGATACTAATTCTTCGTGCATTATTGTATAATAATGCACGTTTTTCGTTCAAATGCTTTGTAATTAATCACTCAGGCCTATCGGCCTTCGTGATTATATTACTACGCATTTGAACTCAAACCGTGCATTATTCTACAACAATGCACTCAGAATTGATATCTATTTCCTAAACAGTGAAATTATCAAAATGATAATTTCATTGTTTCAAACAGTGAAATTACCAGTTTTATATCACTGATATATTTCTATAAACCATCGAAAAGCATGTAATAAAAGTGTTTAACGAGTCGATCTCTTGATTAGAAAACTTACGAATAAAGATAATTGAATTCATGTAGTTTTTTGTTTATCTTTTAAAGCAGCATGATTTCTGAATGATTTCTTTGCAATTCACCATTGATACTAAGTTTGCACACAAATCGCGTTTTAAATATTAATTCAAATAATTTGAAATCAAATATTGTCTAAAGTAACGTATACATAGAGGATATTTGTTTAGTTCAGTGTAAGATCGGAATATATTTCACCGAGTGAGCACCAAAAGGTATATTTCACGAGTGGCGCAGCCACGAGTGAAATATGAACTTTTGGTGTTCACAAGGTGAAATATATTTCGATCTTACACTAAACTAAGAAATTTTCTTTTTATTACATGCAAAGAAACGTTTTAAAAAGACATTAAACCTAAAACTAAATGAAAAGCGCGCCAAATAATAATACAACGTGACGTCATTTACGACGTCACGTCATTAAGTTGGTACCCAGTACTGTGCACGCTGGTATTTCACTGAAACAACGTAAGGGGCTTAAATTCAAATTCTAACACTATCGGAATTTTTTCTATATAGACAAAGAAGGCCGGAAGCGTGCATTATTCTACAACAATGCACTCGCCGTTCTTATTATCTCCCTGTGTATTTTCACATTGAAGGCGCCATTTTGTTTAAAAAATCTGATAAATTAAAATTTTTTTTTCGAATTTTGTTGTGAAAACTATCTAGAATGAAAGAAAATGGTCTAACTAAGAAAATTAATCCGAACAACCAAATCTTTTAATTCAGTCGTTTAACGCTGTACAGACGTTTAAAGTGTTGTTTACGTGACGTCACAATGTAGCGCCAAACAGCACGTGCAAAACAATCAAATCAAGTTCGCTATTTAATGTCGCAAACGAGTTTAGGTTTACATTTATTTCACTTTTAATAATTTGTATTTCGCTTGGAATTATAAACTGAAATAAATAAACAAACAAAGCTGTATCAACGTTTTCAAAATTCGTTATTTTCAAAATGTTTCTACAAACGGTAGATTTAACAGTTTTTTTTCAACCACTGGAACGGCCTCTAAAGAACGTTTCTATTGGAAACTCTGAGGCGAAAACAAATTCAACCACCAAACATAAAGTCCAACGTTATAATAAAAATTATATTTTTTCTTGACGTATTAGAATGGAAATAGATATCAATTCTTCGTGCATTATTGTATAACAATGCACGTTTTTCGTTCAAATGCTTTGTAATTAATCACTCAGGCCTATCGGCCTTCGTGATTATATTACTACGCATTTGAACTCAAACCGTGCATTATTCTACAACAATGCACTCAGAATTGATATCTATTTCCTAAACAGTGAAATTATCAAAGTGTTTTATAGAAATCTATCAGTGATATAAAACTGGTAATTTCACTGTTTGAAACAGTGAAATTACCAGTTTTATATCACTGATAGATTTCTATAAACCACCGAAAGCATGTAATAAATAGAGGATATTTGTTTAGTTCAGTGTAAGATCGGAATATATTTCACCGAGTGAGCACCAAAAGGTATATTTCACGAGTGGCGCAGCCACGAGTGAAATATGAACTTTTGGTGTTCACAAGGTGAAATATATTTCGATCTTACACTAAACTAAACAAATTTTCTTTTTATTATATGCAAAGAAACGTTTTAAAAGACATTAAACCTAATACTGAATGAAAAGCGCGCCAAATAATAATACAACGTGACGTCATTTATGACGTCACGTCATTAAGTTGGTACCCAGTTCTGTGCACGCTGGTATTTCACTGAAACAACGTAAGGGGCTTTGTTAGGCCACATGTGTCACAAATCACATTCGTCACAAGTTTTTATGAATTTGTGACGAATGTGATCACATTCGTCACAAATGACTTTTGTGACGAATGTGATTGACCAAAATCGGGTAAAAATGCCAATCACAAACGTCACAAGCAAAATTGAGGAAAATCAGTGATGTTGCTTGATTGTGTATGGATTGTGTTAGATTTATGCATGCTTTATGCTAGAATAGCGTTAACGAATGATTGTTCCGTGTCATAACAACTGCTGAAACCCTCGGGATACGTTGGGTCGGGTACCAACTAATCCCTTGGGTTTCTACAGATATTTTAACACGAAAAAAGAAACATGCGTTATTCCTATATTATATCAGAGTTCTTTAGTACTGACGGCTCATCTAGGGTTCAATATGGCGCGGTTCATATAGTTAATTTTACCAGTAATATCTATAAGGAAAGGGTTAAATGAGAATCATGAAGGAAGGTTGAATAAATAAACTTAAAGAAAACTTAAATTTCTTGTAGAATATGATTGTTCTTGCGAAGCTATAATTACACGAGGTCATTCAAATATCTTGCAAGCAAATTCGCTGAATTAATGTTTACCGCCGACAGCATCATATACTGATTGAAAAATTAAACAATTGCAGGATACATTTCGAATAAAGACTCCGGGGAAATAGTCGGTTAAAAGCATAAATTATCAGGGCCATATCACTCAAGGTCACGGCGATAATGCACATGCCCTTTTTGTATTGAAGGTTCCCACACAATTAAAATTAGATATATTTAACATTTGAAGGACATGAAATACTTAAGGTTATCTGAACTGAATATTAAGCAACCCAGGGGTCTTAACTTCGGGTAAGTGCCGTCAATATACACATCTCCGCTTGGTATTAGATGTACCCACATAGTTTTGTTTAAATTATTCAGCAGATTTGTTGAAGAATAGGGTTGAATTAATGCTTTTCCTATGAACAATAAATGATAATAAATTATGGATCATAACTCCTGTATTAAACGGCCAAACGGGAAATACTGATGATGATGATGATGATTGATGATGATATGCACATCTTGTTTGTTTGTTTATGTGTTTATCTAAAGTCGCCGCCGGAAAGCCCATATAAGCGACCGGACCCTCAAGTCGGACCAAATCCTTTAGTGTCCCGTCGAGATTTTTTCGAGATTGCGCATCTCCTCTTTATATTAACTAAATTTCGTTGAAATTCCTAGAGCGCAGAAAAGCAATAGTTCTATATACAGTGTTTTATAAATAACAAAACAAACAAGGGCAATAAGTCTGTTTTTAAAAAGAAATGGAGATATGCTGGTTATATGTGCAACTGGTTTGTGAATGAAGGTTCCTACAAAGTTGCAGCATCGATATCCATCCAGAAGTTGCTGAAAAATAGCGTGGAAACGAAATGATTCCATATACAGTGTATAATAACTAATCAAATGGCCGGATAGTGCGGAAACTAAATCTGGACTGAACAGGCGGACGAACACGCTAAACAGTCCCATCACTCCCGATTTTCATCAGCGGGGGAGGGGATAAAAATGTCTGTAGTTTTAGTTCCAATAATTGATTTCAGTCCTAAAAATTTGTGACGTTTGTGACTCAGTGAAAAGCATTGAAGAAAACAATTATTTATCTCAAATTTGTGACATTTGTGATTTTAAACTCGTGACGAATGTGATTGTCTAAAACATTGGATCACATGCATCACAAAATTTGTGACGAATGTGATCTCATTCTTCACAATTGTGACGAATGTGATTTGTGACACATGTGGCCTTACAGGGCTTAAATTCAAAACAGTGAAATTATCAAAGTGGTAATTTCACTGTTTCAAACAGTGAAATTACCAGTTTTAAATCACTGATATATTTCTATAAACCACCGAAAAGCATGTAATAAATGTATTTAAATTCTTTGCAGTTTGCATGGCGTAATTAATTGTAGCACGTATGATAATTTTAGAAAATCACCCCTATCTCTTCGGTTATAAAATCGCTGTAGATTTCAGTAACATGAGATTTCTGATTTGATTTTATATACGAGTACATATATAAAAAAAGTCTACACTTGTGAATGAGGGGTTGTCTTTAAGGGTAGAGACATTAGAATGGCAGCCACCGTTTATCCATACGTGATTGTAAAAGGAAACTTAAATTTCTTCCCTAGATCAGCTTGGGTTTTTATAACAGAAAGATTAATAAGAAACTCAAAAATAAACTGAAAATCGTACTTTTTGCTGTTCTTAGCCCGATTTGAATCAAAAGCGTCGGCTCATTTTTCACAATTAGAATAATTATTCTGGAAAAATGAAGTGAGCGAATGATCTGAAAGTTGGCACACAAGTTAATGGTTTAGAATTCCATCAAATGGAACATTGATCTCGAAAAAAATATTTCCAGTCACGTCATTTAAAAAAACCCCAGTGGAGTCCCTTCAACATTTCTCACAAACATAAAACAATACTCACTGAGCGCTTTCATACAGCTATGAACAATACTCAGTTAGTACTTCCACAAATACTTTAGTTAGCATTTCTCAAAACTAGAACATTTTTTTCACTGAGCACTACTCTCATATGGATCATTACTCACTTAGTTTTTATTGCTCACGTCATGAACATTACTGAATGAACATCATTCTAGTCAATGAACATTACACACACTAAACATTTCTCACTGTACACTAATCACACCATGAACATTACTAACTGAATTTTCACAAACATTGAACATTACCAACCGAGTTCCTTCTTACACACATTGATTATTTCTCACAAAGCAACAAACCCTAATTCATTGAACAGCACTTACTGATTATTATTTATACCGCACCGAATCACAAATGAGCACTATTCACACATTAAAAATTTCTCACTGATTAACAATTATAACATAACGAGCGTTACATTCTTGGGTTTTCAGTGCTTTAAAAATAGTAGAGAAAAAAGCTTGGTATCATATTTCCTTTGTTAATCATACCTTACCAATCTTATATTCAATTAACCAAATGTTTTTTATCACTAAGAGCTAGTGAAAATATATGTTATGTCGATAAAGAATAGAATGTATAATGTGCAATTGAAACAAAAGAATTACTATCATTTCTTTTTAAGTATCATTTAAATAATTAGCCTGTCCGTGTTCTGCCTTGCACCCTGACCTGTTTATGTTTGAGGTCTCTTGGGCTCCTTGCCTCAGGTTCTTGTCGCTGGGTCGTGTGGGGGGTTACGTTCATTGAACGACGCCTTTCCTTGTTAGTCTTGTTAATCATATTTCACTATAAGAGTAGTTTATAGCAAATTCTGATAACACTGCCTTGATCTCTTTCGCGCGCGCGCACATGCAAACGCGCAACTACTTGCCCGCACACGCAAGAAAGAAAACACATACGAACGCATGTATCGAATACAGCACACAACTTTTAGGAGGCTAGGCTTGAAGGATTGCCTCATTAATAGAAAGGATTGTTCTTTTAGTTTTTTTTGCTGACTTTAGCAGTTTTATTTAATGTTGGTCTAGATCTTTTACATAATAAGTTGATAATTGATTTCAATTCTTCCAAGTCACGTTCTTATTTAAATGCTTTTTGATAAACAAATATTTTGATACATTTATTTGGTCACATTTATGTAAGATAGGGTTTGTTTTAGATAAAAATGTAGTTTAAATTTCTGTTTCTTTTATTAGGCTTTCGCTTAAACTTATCTATTTAAAACAAAAGATTTAAGCTGTAATTTAACAGAAACCGATAATTACTTTACTTACATTATATCAACAAACTAAATAAAATCAAGTTGCAATTTAACCTTACCCCTTTACATCTTTTTATTGGTCCTCAGAGAGCTTCCATTTCCATCTTATAAACATGTATCCGTGTGCGTGTGTGACCTTTTCATGACCAAGGTAGGTATATATTGACTTATAAGTGTGCTGGGCATTTTTATGTGCAATGCTCGATTTTTGCCCAATCCAAACTACTAGTATTGCAATATTCTTACCTGTCTTTATTAAACACTGCGCAATTCAGTTGCATTTCAAAGGATTCTGTTTTGAATCATTATGATTTATACCAAATTATTTGAACTCTTACGAAATTTATGATGAGACATTTTCCTTCCGATATTACACAAAAGAACATGATTAATTTCGTTCAATTGTCTGGCATATTAGAAAAACCATTTGTCTGTGGAGATGAGGAAGCCATTTTGGTGTATCAGACAAAAACAGCGATTGACACTCTTATAACGTTTATATAGAAAAGACACATTTTTTTTGTCATTTTTTGTCTTGAAAATACATAACAGTTATCAAACTTGTTATTCGCAGTCAGGTTAACACACACAATATGATAATTAGTTTTCATCATTCTAAGTCACGTACTCGCAAATTAATAATTAGTCTTGTGAATCCGAGTAGTATGCTGGTCATAAATTGAAGGTACATTGCAGACGACAGAAAGAGAACAATTCACGTGTAGAGAGGGGTGACTAAGTAAAAAGTTGCGAACCAAACAGGAAATGAAATTATTTAACCCATAGGTTAATCACTCCGTACTGAAGTTCAAATTCCTGCCGTCAATGTCCTATAAGAACTATCTCAATACATGTGAAAGAGAACACACGTTTTGTTGAGAACATAAATGTCATAACATTGCAAATCTATAATGAAATTATCCCGTCTGGAATAGTCAGGAAGTTTAAAACGTTCATTCCATGGAAGCCAAAATCTACTGTAGATCGAGACCCAAAACAACACATTTCGTCTCTCTTGCAAAATTAACTGCAAATATTCGGGCTACAGAAACATTGAATCCGCTTTTGCGCCTTCATGCACTATATCAGAAATATACTGGTAGATCATTTGCTATTGCTTAAAGATGAAAATGGCGGCCTTGCATTGTTGACAAAAATGGCGGCCTTGACATTTATAATTGACATGAGTGATTTCTGGCTATATTTCCGAATTGCCAGGTATCAAATTAGAAGCCTCATGCTAAAAATGAGCTTTAAAGACAACCAGTCATTTAAATCCAGAATAGTCACTATATCCAAGAAATAATCCCCTCGTCATTCGAAGCTGTAGCTTCAATTAGTGTGGTGTGCTACCACATTTTCGTTTATTTATGTAGATTTAAAAAGAAGCATTTTTAATAAGTTAAAGTTTTCTGTACTCTGGCCTTTCCGGTTGGTACCAGCCTGCAACTCTCTTTGTCTGCCTGTACGTGTAGGTTATATTTTGGAGTGTGTTTTTTATTCAAACCATTCTCGAGTATGCTTTCTTGAACTAACAAGAACTGGTGTCATATGAGGAAACATTGCCGTAACCCCAGCAGTGCTTCAAACCCCAATCCAATGGTTGAGGGGCAGATATTCAAACATCTAGACCAATTACAGAGTGAAAGGTGCCATCGTTTAAATCTTTTTAAGTAGACTTATATTTTCCACAGTATTTTTAATTACATTTAAATCTCATTTGTATACTTAACCTGCTGAAAATTGGAAACACAAATGATAAGTCGTTTGCCAAAGTAAATCGACATGTGCTTTTCGACAAGGCTGTACTGTAAATAACTTTTTTTATATGTTTCATACACTAACAATTGACTGTCTTGTACTAAAATCCGCCAGGTGAAAGGTTAATATATCAGCATTTGCGATACAATACTTTCCTACCCTTGTATTTACATCAAAAGCATTCTAACAAATGACAAACCAAAACCACATATCGTCTCTTTAGTGCAGTAACGGGTTATGTCCTTCTAGATTTGATCGGAGTTAACCAGTTATTGCACTAAGCTGACGATATGTTAAATGTGGCAAATAACGTTTCACTACAAGATTCCTCAATGCCAATAATGCTTTGAATAAAATCTGGTTAACTTTTTCTAAAAATATCACACATAATGTTTCTACAAATAACCAACATTTTATTGACCTTAAACTGTTTATTCAACTGAAAAGAGCTGTTTTTCTGCTAAATTTACCACGAGTTATTTTAACAATAAAGGTTATAAAAAGTACTCTATATGTTATTCAAGAAATATTACTTCATAGTGTTAAGTAAAGCTTGCCATAAAAATTAACACATTATTTGCATTAAAGTTTCATAACACAATTCAGTGATCAAGCAGTTTGAAGAACAGTCTTTTCATAAAATTTATTGAAAGCCAAACAAATAAAAGACAATGATTACAATCTATCGTTTTTTTTACATAAGTTTCGCTATGTAAGTAGGGTAGTTTGGAATTGTTTTTAAAGAATAAATATTTTAAAAGTGTTTAAATTTAATATTTAAAATATACTTGATGTCCAGGCTGGTCTGGCTCTATTCTGATGGTAAAGGCTAATCACTATTCGGTTCTGATAAAAGTGTTAATAAATCATATCAATAAATAAACAAAAAACAAAGCGAGTTATTTTTAACAAATCAATTTTTGTTTTCACTTCGTATACAGCTTTATGCACCTTCATATATGAGACAGCTTGCTTACATCTTAAAATACCTTCCAGTTAAGCTTTTGTCTTGAAGTTTAGCGTTCACCGTTTTTCGTTATTTCTTTTTCTAGCACAAGTTTCCAGCATAAAACTTTCGTTTTTTTTCTTTTCCCCGAGCAGTCAAAATAAAATAAAGAACAGAGGTTTTAAAGAAAATATTAGGTTTTTTGTATTCAAATGTAACAATTCAAATGATATTGGTATGACATATATAGACTGTCAAAAATCTTATATTTAAAATCTATTTTGGTAAGTTAACCATATCAATTGAAGTAATGCACTTTTCTGCTAAATATTAAATGACCAGCTAGTCTGTATCTGTCGATAAAGATAATATTGAGTGGCAATGTTGTATTTAAGATGTCTATTTAACAAACAATGGATCAACGTATCATGGGTTCGAGCCCTAAATGGGACATGCACATGTTTTGTCATATAACACTATTGCTGGTTAATTCTAGAAAACCAACAACTCAAAAGTAATACAAATAAGTTACATGATTTCACCACAATCTAGGTAACAATGAGTTATTTTAAAACTAAAAAGCAGCTTCTTTCAAAAAAAGTTTTGTTGCAGTCATTTTTGTGTTATGTACGGCAGAATAGTTCTCCCTATCGGACTTTTTATGGGATTCAAGTAATTGTAAAACCTAGCAGAATGTTTCATTACAGACTGTGACCGAAATACACATAGTTATCGTTCAAAGGGAAGGAAAGATGATACTATTTTTGATGCTATTTCATGGCCTTTCTGCAATCGATAACATCATACAAACTCTTAATCATAGCAAATGATAACACATTACGAAAAACAAGTAAAATGGATAATAAGATTATTAAAATATAAGTTGCCGTCATTACATTTAAAATAATAACATAAATCATGCATTGATCATGTAATCATACGGCATAACCTTTTCGCATCCCTTTTTCCAATGACACTTGTTTCAATGGTATCGAAGAAAAGGTCAAAACGTAAGATATCAACACATTTAGAGTGCTGTTAATTTTAGAAATCGTGCATGTACCCCATGCAAGTATAATATTTACCAATTCTTTATCATCCAATAACACATGCTCATGTTTGACCTTTATTTGAGAACATCAATCATAACATTTAAAGGTCACATTGTTTTTTTATCAAATCATTAGAAAAAGATGCGAGAAAACTAATTTTCTTTTCATCATGAAATCATGGGCAATCTAACGTTTCCCTATGTATCATTATATAAGATTGTATGGATGGAACTAATGAAAGATTTGGTTTACGTGTAATCCCGAGTATCATTAGTAGAAAAAGAAAAATGCTGACGTCATTGATCGAGTGGTTTAAAGTCGTTGTCTTCAAGCCATTTTCTTTTCGCCGCTGTGGGTTCGAATGCCAGCAAAGCACGACTTTTGCATTCTTTCAAAAGCGAGGGGAAGCTTGTTAAATTAAATTTTCGGTGGTAATTACTCAGGTGTTCATTTCGTAACCTGAACTGAATGCAAGAATGGGAACGTTAGATCTCCTTACCAGTGAAGTTTGAATGTCGCCAATATGAACCCTTTACGGGAGTGGGTGCGACGTTAATAAATGAATAATGATTAAATAATTAAATACATAACAATTTGCATGGTTGCATATAAGCTTTTGTATAACTTTCTTCCTACCCTTTTCCTATAACATATGTACGGGACGCACCTTATACATGTTATCCTTTCAAAAATCAGGCCCTTCAGACCTAAAGCTGAATGACAAAAAATGCATAAAAACAGTAAATTGATTAAATTTAAACATTACCAATCCCAATTTTTTACAGGACTTAAAACAAAGGTATTTCCTGGATAGGATGATAGGCTCGGGCCATGTTTTTCATCACAATGCAAATGAAGTAATCTAAAGATTGCAAGATTGCGGTTGTGCCGGAAGAAAATTGCCGGGCAAATTAAGACATTGACCATGATGTTAATCGATTACAAATTACGGAAACCTCCAGATATAATTCTATAAACAAATTTAAGTCGTAAAAAAGGAACCAATGATTTGCATTTACACCAGTATAGAAGACATGGCGATGGACATCTTTGAAATTTATAGCTTCCTTAATCATTTTATTAGGATAAAATTTTACAAATTTAAAGCTTCGTAAAATGCTTTTGTTATTAAGGAAAAATATTTTAACAAGATGAATCAACTATTTGGTCGGTATGCCGACTATTTTTTTCAATATTTTATTTACATTTATACGCAATTATATGTTTGGCAATTGATTAGTAAAACATTACAGTTTCTAAACATCTAACGGATATAGAAAGAATATTATTATCACAATGTTTTTGCGATTCCTTTGTTAGAATGATATTAATATTGATATACATTGAATAACATCATGTTCGATTCTATCTACTTCAGGAATAAAAACAGTTTTTTTTCTCAGACATTTTATTTTTGGGCCTTTATTAAGCAAATAAGTAAGATAGTTTGATGTAAACGGATAAAAACTAAAAACATTTCAGTATTTTTTATTGGTTGAGGAAAAGAATGTTCATAAGCTTGGAAAATAAACCCCAGAGAGAAAAATAATATTTACTGTGTTCATATGTCTGTAATAAGAGGGACAGTCTCGAAATCCTTTTTAACTCTGGAAGCAGATTTCAGTCTTCAGTGTAAGCGAATTTGTGCCTATGCGGAAATTAAGTAGTAAGTCATTCGAAGCTCCGAGACATAACAACTTCGAGTTATTTTGCTGTTGTAGGTAACGTAGATAAAATAAGAAAAAAACTTATCCCTGAAATACATGAAATAATCTTGTTCTAAAAATAAAAATCGTCGATCGTCTAAGTACTTTCATCTGAAAAAGAAAAAAAAAAATTACAAGAGATACTTTTAAACTCTTTTACACAAAATAAAAGAAAAAAAAAAAAAACAAAAAAACAAAAAAAAAAAAAAAAAAAAAACAAAAAACAAAAACAAAAAAAAAAAAACAAAAAAAAAAAAACAAACAAACAACAAAAACACACAGTAAATGAGTAAACTAAGTAAGTGATTTACACTGTTGATCATGAGATAAACCGGATGGAAAATCATTAAATTAATTGCATCGAACATGTCAAATAGTTTCCTTTCTTATAATAATCAACACTTTCACTCCTTAATTTGCATTGCATTTGAAACATTCAAACATTTGCACATCGTTATTTTATCGTAAGAAAGCTTTTCACTAGCCAAACGTATGGTCATGTCGGCATTATACGTTTTGTATTTATATATTCGGATTGCTTTCCACGAAAGTAAGCACAATGTTTTGAATATATCTTACTGTTTCTTTAATAATTACAATGTCATTGACAAAAAATGTGCAATTTCTTAAGGCTGCAATGTTATTATTCAACGAATAAGAAAATCTAGCTTGAAATTATTTTCTCTATTTCAAGAAGTTAAACCGCTCGAGGGTAACGGCCTCTGCAAAAAGGATTGTTTGTGTTGACATGGACATCCTGGATTTACAATCCGTTTTAAGAATCATTTTGTATTTCAGTGACAGATTCGTCTTTTCAATTATCTTAATGTAACACAAAAATGTTTCTGTGTCAGGAAAGTAGTCAGTAGAAATGATAGTTTCTATGCAATATGCAAGCTATTTTTATTTTAGTTTTGCTTACTTGCTTTCGTTAAGCAGGAAATTTAACACTCAATGCTCAGTAATGGTTGGTTCCAGGAACAGATTGGAGAGTGTGTCTGTAAGTTAATAGCTTACTGCACAATCAAATAATAAATTGAGATCATCGTCCATTTCAATTGACAATTGTTGACATATATTTCAGTTTTCAAAAATCTTTGTTTAATGAACCAACAGATATTTACGCGAATTTTGTATTCACAATATATTATTAATTTATCAAAAGTTTATAATGTAAATGTTTTGTATTTATAATTTGTATAATCTTGTAAGATTTCATACAAGTCAAAATAAAATTAATATGTTCTGTTCTATGTTTTTGTAACTGTTCTCTGTGGATGTTTTACTCAATGATATTTTTGTATATGAAGTGCCTAATATACAGCAATTATTTAGTTTTCGAATCTGTTTTTTGTCCCTGCTGATAAGAAGTTCAAGCCAAGAACATAGATATAATAATTTCCATGACGATATTCATGTTTAACACACCATCACAAACCATTTTATTTTGTGCGTATATCAGAAATCTAGGGAATGGTTAACAATAAACATCTACACCTTCATATAATCTCGGCATGATTTAGTCCCGTCTTTTATAGTTATCCAATTTGGTCAGCCTGTGACACAGACATACAGACAGATAAACAGACAGATAAAGAAATAGAAAGTTTGACAAAAGGATTGGACATTTGATAGTTCTGGCTTCCAAAACCTTATATGCCGCTTTTTAATATTTTTGTTTTTCACCGATACGGCATTAAAGTTTTGGATTAGACCTACGAAACCTAACCTATTTTTTTCAAATACTGATGACGGTACATATCAAGACATTTGAATGTATATAATATATGATAATACCAATTTAAAACTTATGCTCAACCTAATTTTTATTACAAACATCAACAAAACATTCAGATATTTTGTAATTATAAATTTGCCCGTTTTATTTTCGGAGTCCTACTAAAAGCAGTTTACGCTTTCAAAGATTTACTTATTCAATTACAATAACACCAGTAAAAAATCTTAACGGAAAAATTGCCTTATTGAAAAAAATATCGTATTTTTTGCACTTTGATATGAAATTATTGTTTTACAATGCATATATATTGCCCATTTTGGACTATTGTTGTATTATATGGGGTAAATGAAACACAAACTACATAAATAATGTTTGTAAGTTACAAAAACGAATTGCTAAAATCATTTTACAGCAACCTCAAAGATCTCCGTCAATAAATCTATTCGAAACTCTTAATTGGTAACCGTTCCTTGACAGATGTAAATACCACACGGCAGTGCTTGTTTTTTAACTTTAAATAACATGGCACCGACTTATATGACAGAACTGATGACTTTATCCGACAACAAAATATATAATTTAAGATCTAGGTCACGAAAAGATATTGTATTATGGACAAGACCTAAAAGAAATTATATTAAAGACACATTTTCTTATTATGGCATGAACATTTGGAACAATATACCTTTAAATATTCGTAATGTTAATAACCTTAAATGTTTTAAAGAAAAATACAAAGCATATCTTGATGTTCATATGAGGGAATGAATGAGTGAATGAATGAATGAATAAATATATGAACGAACGAACGAATAATGCAATATACGTATATGTTTAAACAAATTGTTGAGTGTCTGTCGAAAGTATATGAGTTGTATTATTCTAAAAATTACATATCATACATTCATTTTTCTACCTATGCATATCCTGTTGTTGTTGTTTTCTATTTCAGAAGGCCACATTGGAAATAAGATATATATGATTGTTATTGTATGTTCTTAATGTGTAACCTTCTTTAAATAAAGATATTATTATTATTTTCATTATTATTATTATTATTATTATTATTATTATTATTATTATTATTATTATAACAGAAGCAGTAACAGCAGAAATTCAAAAAAGTAATAAAAAACATATAAGATTAATAAATAACAAAATAGTTTTAATAAAAATAATGATAATAAACTTTCAGTACAAGTGTTACTAAAAACATTGCGAAAAAGCAGTCAGTCATTTTTAGTTACTGATCAATATATTGTAAATTTGATGAATGTAATCTTTTCTTTGTAGACAAAAGTAGAGGTCACTTCTACCTAAGGAGGATTGTCTGCATAGACATGCATATCATAGAATACAAACAGTTTCTGGAAATCACGTTAAATGAAGTGACAGTTGATTTTGTTCCCATCAACCATTACCATATAAAAGTGAGACCAAGAAAACTATATGTCTGGGTTTCCTTTCAAAGAAATCGGAAGGCTTTCATAAATTTCCTTCCGCACTTTTTGAATAAATACGATTTGATTGAATAATGTTTTCTTTTATTCCGTGTCAATCGTAAAAAATGTTCGTTAAAATTTGAAATTGATAGTAAGCAAATTCTTAGCCCGATTTGAGTGAAACATTTTTTTAGGTCATTTTGTAAAATATCTGGTAAAATGGATTGTAGGAATGATCTGAAATTCTCAAAACAAAGAATTGGTTAAGACCTACATATAACAGTGCACAAATCTTAGAAAACTATTTCCAGGCCCGTCATGTCAAAATATCTCAGTCGAGGTCGAGACCCTTTAAAGTATGTTTACATACTAGAAATTTATAAGTATTTATAATAAATAAATAAATAAAATGATTTTATAACATAACGAGACCGAATTTGTCAACAATTTCTTGGCAATATCAATATCATTGAAAGTATTTACACAGTCAACTAACGTTGATGAATAATTAATTGCCATAAACATTACAATATATATATATATAAATTCTGAATTTAAAAAAAAGATACTAATCATTAAACGAATTTTGATTTGTTTAGAAAGATAGTAATTTTTAGCGATTTACGCAATATTTCAGCTTCAACAGTAACACACGGACAAATCTTGGACCTTAATAAGATGGCGTTTTATTCAAACAAAACCATTGATCTTATCTGACCTTTCATTCAGTTTCCATTCCCAGCTACATGTAACAACCATCTTAGGATTGTTCAGTAACCAAACATTCCAAGGTAAGTGTAACAACCATCAAAGGTTTGTTCATAAAGCAAACCATCCCAGTTACGTGTAACAACCAACTAAGGTTTGTTCTGTAAGCCAATCATCCCAGCTAAATACCAATCAAGGATTGCTCAGTAAGCCAACCATCCCAGTTAATAACCAATTTCAGATTGTTCAGTAACATATTAGTAGCTATCCTGGATAAATTGACAACAACATTTGCTTTGTCATCACAAAGGATATAGGTGCAAGTGAAAATGGTTTTAATAATAATTTTATTTTACAATTATCATGAAAACAAACAATCCCTCGTAAGATTATTATACGCAAAGGTATTTCGTAGCTTTGAAGCAATTTGTAAAGTGTTTCCCCAATACTGTATAGGTCATAAGGCGACATTGCAGCTCACCATGAAAACAAACAATCTATCGTTAGTTTATTTATTTTGTACGCTAAGGTATTTCGGAGCTTTGAATCAATTTATAAAGTGTTGCACCAACACTGTATAGTTCATATGGCGACATTGTAGCTCTACTGGTGGAGGAAGAACCCAGGTGCCATTCCTGATTTTTTTCTGACACGAACGGATGTATGAGTAGAACCACCAACGTAAGCTAGCTGTCTAGCTTCTTCAAATGAAAGAATCTTAAATTCCCTGTCAGGATTCAAACTCACAGCGGTGAGGTGCAAGTAGTTCGAAATCAACAACCCTAACCACTTGGTAGGTACTCCGATTGTATACATCATACATTCATTCAATAACTTTAATTTTAAGACAAATAATTAATTATGCCTGCTATTTGCTGCACAGGAGGTTGCACTTATAGATGTGGGATAGATATTAGTCTTCATAATTTCCAAAGGGACGAAGAAATCAGGGCAAAGTGGATTTTTGCACTGCGCAATAATAGTAGGCCATATTCAAGAGACAGTTCCTGGACTCCACGATCAGGAAAGAACTTGCAGTTAGTTTGTAGAGCCCACTTTGAAAAATCATGTTTCAGACAACAGACTCGAACTATGATGAGTTTAGGAATATCTTGTAGACCACAGTTGGATCGGGGGATTCGGGTGTGCCAACGATATTTGCGTCATCTTTAAATAGAACATGTCAAATTGACAAAAGACGAGATGCCTTCAGGAAAAGAGAAGTTCAGCAGGAATGTTACCTTTGATATTTAATATTTGTTGTAATAATACCAGCATTAAACAGGTAGGGCATCAATTATGATTATAATGGTGCTCATGTCGATTGAACGTGGAAAAACTTCCAAAATTTATTGTTAGGCAGTGGCTAGCCCCACGGGCCTGTATTGAAGGCCAAAAGTTTTAGCCGTATGTGAGTCATGTATGACCAGCCTACATGCATGGGTGAAATTTTTCAGGTATATGTCTGAAGCTCATTTTTTGTGTGACAAATTTCATCATGTTTTACTATTAGATTATGTAGGAAAATGATTATGAATTATAGTTTTCAGCTTTTTCCATTTTTTTAACTTGCACCCATGTATATCATGTTGAGGCTAGCCGTACAGCATTTTTAAAATAACATAAAATAATAATGCTTAAGCAAGCTAGATTTTATTGAATATGTCACAGAGTGAGAAAAATATGCAGCCTGACTGAGACTCGCATGGTTTTTGAAAATCAAGGACTTTCATAATTTAAGACTGTGAAAATACGAAGAGGAATAAACTGAAACATTATTAAATCATTTCTATGGACAATATAGATATAGACAATATAAAAGTAACTACTTCGTACAAAATCAATTGAGTTTGTACTACAAGGAATTTAACTTATGTCCCAAAGCCTGAAAACATAAACTTTAAATTGCTTACATAGATCATTTTTGGCACTTTAAAAAGAAAAATATTCTTAAGATAATTAAGAAATATAATCAGAAATAAATTGAAAACCATAGATTTGTGCTTTTCGATTTGAGCGAAAAGCGTTACAAAGCTTTTCAATTGATAATTGATTTCATTTTCAAGAACGTTCTTACAATAGTTCATTTTATTAATATATGTTTTGAAACATTTATTTGGTCAAATTTGTTTTTAAGATGTAGCTTGTTTTAGGTTATAAGATGAATGCTAATTTCCTGTTTCTTTCATTAAATTTTCACTAAAATATATCTATTTGAAATAAAGGATTAACATGCAATTTACAAAAAGTTGGTTGTCATTTTATCCATATACATCTTTTTTTGGTCTTAAAAGAGCTTCCATTTTCTAAAATCTTATACACATGTAAACGTGTGTGTGTGTGTAATTTTTCAATAACCAAGATAGGTATATTGACGTATAAGTGTGCTGGGCATATTTTGTATATAATTCTCGACTTTTACCTTATTCGAACCATTATACAATTCTTACCTGTCGTTATTCAACACTGCGCAATTCAGATGCATTTAAAATGATTCTGTTTTGAAACATTACTATGATTATACCAATTTATTTGAACCCTCACGAAATTTATGATTTGGCGTTTCATTCCGATATTACACAAACGAACATGATTAATTTCGTTCAATTGTCTGGCATATTAGAAAATCCATTCGTCTGAGGAGATGACGATGCCATTTATGTACAGCAGACGAAAACAGTGATTGACACTCTTATAACGTTCATGTAGAAAAGACACAGTTTTTGTTGTCATTTTTGTTTGAAAAATACATAACAGGAATCCTTCGACTTCCATCAAAACTTGTTAAGTTTAGGTTAACACACAGAGAGGAAGGACTAAGTAAAACCAAACAGGAAATGAAATTCTTTAACTATAGGTTAAGCACTCCGCACTAAAGTTCAAATTCCTGCCGTCAATATTCTATAAGGTACGTCTGATATATCTCAAACAACAAATGTGACAGAGAACACACGATTTGTTGAGAACATAAATGTCATAACATTGCAAATCAACAATGAAATTATCCCGTCTGCAATAGTCAGGCAGTTTGAATCTGCTTTGGCGCCTCCATGCGCTTTTCCAGAAATATACGTTTATGATATCGACTGAGTACGAGGTATTTCTGTTTAGGAAAGACCTGGTCACGAATTTCATGTGACACCGATAGCGGGTAGCGCTCAAGGTGTTTCATGAAATTCGTGACTAGGTCTTTTCTAAACAGAAAGATCGATGTACGAGGCCGATATCCAACTTACACACCGTAAAACTATATTTACTTAAGCAATGGCTGATCCGAAGCATTTTATGTATTGCACAAATATTATTTTCAAAACAACGCATATACAGGTAAGTTTTTATCAACGTTCTGCTTAAATACAATCTATATTTTGAATTTTATTTTGCTTTCCCCTTTAAAATAATAATCAAAAAAGCTAAATGTGCAATTTGTCAATAATAAAGTGAATTCATCTGGAAAAGAAGGTATGTTAAAGAATGATAAATTATGTTGATAGTATTTCGTATCAGACAATGCAGATTCTAGGACATTTGCCCCAGACAGTTCCCCCTTTGCTGTCATAACTTGTCACTCGTATCTCGTTTATAGATTTTTTGTATGCCAATTGAACTATATTATGTTACATTTATTTATGGATGCTATTTTGACTTTCACAAATTTGCATGAGATTTTTGTGTATATAAGCGCAATGAAATTTCAACAAAAAGCAATGAATTTTGGTAGCAAACAATTAAACAATAAAATATTTTAACTTAAACATTTTTAAAACAGAAAACAGGGGGGGGGGGAATGTCCACTCCTTCCAATTGTATGAGGGGGCAAAAGTCCGCCACTGCAAAAATGGGGCAAACTTCCGAGGGGGCAACGGTCCGAAGGGCAATGTCCGAATACCCAGCATACCACGAAAGACTTACATATTTATATTGGTGGCATGTGTGAGATATATGACCACAACTAAATTTTATACAGCAGATTATAAAGTGTTCTAGAATAAAATGTAATCTTTCATCACTTTATTAACATTTTAAAATCGTAATAAGTATGCTATATAGTTTCATTGATATGAACTTGAAACGTCCATTTCGTTATATTGTGGACTTAATGACAGAAGAATCACTTACATTGCTATTACTTTGAAAAATTACGCAATTTTAAAAAAATGTTAAATGCGTCCTAACTTTGATATGCTATCCATTATATTTTTTATTTAAAGATTCAATATAGTGATGCTGGAATAATTTCTTAGTGCATTCAATAAACATTAATTTGTTTAAAAAAATATATCCTGATTTTGTAAAACAGGAACATAATGTCAATCATTTACATTTTATTTCAATTCTTAATTTTTGATTGCATTTCATGTTTCTTTTTCTGCGCATTGGCAGGTCTGTTTTTTCAAATGTATTTCATGACTTGGTCTTTCTGACTAGAACAGACCTGTGCACGTGCATAAGATAAACCTCATAACGGACTTTCTTTTAATTAAACAGGTCTATCCGGAAAATATAGACCTGTCACAAACAATAGAGCAGGTGTGTAATAATAGATCATCTGCTATTGCTTAAAACTTATACCCCCTGTAATTTTACTTCTTTTTACCGATCATGCTGATTAAAGGCACTATTGACAAAAATGGCGGCCTTGACATTTATAAGTGACATGAGTGATTTCTGGCGGTTTTTCCAAATTTGCAAGTGATCGTATTAGAAGCCTCATGCTGAAAATGAGCTTTAAATACAACCAGTCATTTTAATCCAGAATAGTAACGATATCCAAGAAATAATCCCTCGTCATTCGAAGCTGTAGCTTCAATAAGTGTGGTGTGCTTCCATATTTTCGTTTGTTTATTAAGATTTAATAAAGAAGCATTTTTAATCAGTTAAAGTTTTCTGTACTCTAGCCTTTCCGGTTGGCACCAGCCTGTTACTCTCTTTATCTGCCTTTACATGTAGGTTATAATTTGCTGTGTGTTGTTTGTTTGAACTTTTCTCGAGTACGCTTTCTAGAACTTACAAGAACTGGTGTCATATGAGGAAACATTGCCGTAACCCTAGCAGTGTTCAAAACCCCAATCCAATGGTTGGGAGGCAGACATCTAAATAACTTGACCTACATTGTCTTAAATTACAGAGTAAAAGGTTTTATCTCTTAAATCGTCCAAGGCTTTAATGAGTTTATAATTTTGTTACACTTACAACTCATTTGTACACTTGACACTTGACCAGCCGGAAATTGGAAACACAAGTAATAAGTCGTTTGCCTCAAGTAAATCGACACGTGCTTTTTGGTGAATAGGCTAATTTTATATGTTTGTAACGCTTAAGAATGGTCTGTCTTGTATTCAAATTCGGCAGGTAAAAGGTTAATGTATCAGCATTTGCGATACGCTTGTATTAATACCGAAAGCACTCTAACAAAATGATAAACCAAACGCATTATCGTCCCCCTACTTACTGGTTAAGTTCTTCTAAATTGAAAAGGAGTAAACCAATTAGTTTTCTTAGCTGAGAATATGTTTAATGTGGCTAATAACGTTTCGCTACAATATTCCTCAATGCCAATAATCATTTGAATCAAATTTGGTTATCTTTTGCTAAAAATAATCACATATAATGTTTTATTTATTGACCTAAAACTGTTTTTTCAACTGAAAAGCATCTGTTTTCTGCTAAATTTATCCCGCGCTATAATCAATTTGGGTGATATAAAGTACATTGAATAATACGAAACTCTGTACGTCATTCAGGAAATAAAACCTCATATTGTTAAGTAAAGCTTGCAATAAAAGTTGACACACCTGTTGCGAGTTCCATGACTCGTCAATGAATAAACAAAAAGCAAAGCAGGTTATATTCAACAAATCATTTTTCTTTCTACATGCAGCATTTTCTTTTCCATGAGCAGTCAAACTTAGTTGACAAACAGAGGTTTAAACAAAATATTAGGTTTTTGTTTTCTAAAGCCAGGAAGCAATGAAACCTTTGGTTCCCTTATCAAATGATGTAATGCCTTTGTCTGCTTAGAATTGAATGAATACCTACTCTGTATACGTAGATAAACATTGCTTTGAATGGCAATGTAGTTATTAAGGTGCCTGGTTTACAAAAATGGATCATCAGCTCGATCCCTTCATTGGTCATGCCAACGTTTTGTCACACAAAACTAGTGATGGTTAGATCAAGGAAACAAACAGCTCAAAAGTAGTACAAATAAGTTACAGGTTTTCACCACAATCTTGCTTACAACGAATCATTATTAAACTAAAATATAAAACGCCTAAAAGTCTTGTTGCAGTCATTTTTGTGGTATGTACGGCAGATAATTTCTCCTATCGGAATTTTGATGGGTTCAAATAATTGTTAACCTAGCATCACAGAAACCTTCAGATTGTGACCGAAATACACAGAAATTAATATACATAGTTGTCGTAAAGTTCAAATGGAATGAATGATTTATGCCATTTTGATGCTATTTCAAGGACTTAATGCAATGGATTACATCATACAAACTCTTAATCATAGCAAATGATAACACAAAAACGAAGAATATTAAGAAAAGGAATATAATGACGTCATTGAATGATTGAGTGGTTAATGTCGTTGACTTCAAAACACTTTCTCTTCTCCGCTGTGGGTTCAAATCCTGCAAGCGACTTTGGATGTTTCAAAGCGAAAAAGCTTGTTTAAGTTACGTCGTTGGTACTACTCAGGTGCTTATTCGTCCCCGAACTGATGTAAGAAAGGGAACGTTAGATCTCCTTACACCAGTGAAGTTTCTGCATGACCTTTACAGTGTTGTTGCGACGTAAATAAATGAATAATGATTAAATAATTATGTATACAAAATTTGCATGGTTGCATATAAGCCCTTTGTCTAACCTTCTTCCTTTCCTCTACATATGTAACGACGCACCTCATCCATCTAATCCTACAAAAACAAGCTTCAGGCTTAAAGCAATATTTCTTTTGTTGAATGACAAATTACATACCAGTATTTACAATTACCGATCCCAATTTTCACAGGACTTAAACAAAGGTATTTCCTGGATCGGATGATGGGCTCGGTCATGTTTATCATCACAATGCAAATAAAGTAATCTAAAGATTGCAAGATGCGTGTACCGGAGGAAAATGCCGGGGCAAATTAAGACATTGACCATGATGTTAATCGGATTACAAATTACGGAAACCTCCCCGATTTAATTCTAAAACAAATTTAAGTCGTAAAAAGGAACAATGATTTGCATTTCCACCAGTATAGAAGACATGGCCGATGACATCTTTGAAATTTATAGCTTCCTTAATCATTTTATTAGGATAAAATTTACAAATTTAAAGCTCGTAAAATGCTTTTGTTATTAAGGAAAAATATTTTAACAAGATGAATCAACTATTTGGTCGGTATGCCGACTATTATTTTCAATATTTATTTACATTTTATACGCAATTATATTTTTGGTAATTGATTAGTAAAACATTACAGTTTTTAAAAGGCTTTTTTGAACTTTTAATATAAGTTCATGCTGATAGTCATATATATATTATCAGAACCTACAAACAATCATTACAGGTAGGTTTGTCTATAAAGGTGCCAGCTCGTGTCTGAAAATAAAAATGTCCCTAGGGGGATCTGAGGTCATCTCAATCACTAAAACTGGATATGCTGCCATGTATCTTTCATAATGTTGGTGTGAGTTCTAATGAAAGTGATTGCTATTGTTATTGACATTTTTGATAAGAAAATGAACGTCACCGTAAGACACTGGGATGGTCAGAAAGTCGGCTTTGTGTAAGTAATCATCCGTAAAAGCCGTAAAGGGAGAGATAAAATAATGAGAAAAGTGTTTTCATTTTAATAATAATGAAGATAAGCTTTCAAGGAAGAGTCATAAAGTGTTGATAAAAGAAAGGTATCAATGATTAATTCAAGAAGAAAAGAAGGAAGATTAAAACAATGTTACCATATTGATGATTTTGTATGTCATACAAAACTGTTTTCGGGAGGTTTTTTTTAAAAGAAAATGCGATCATAATAATATCTGTGACAATCGTTCACTGCTTTGGTCGAATTGGACCGACATTTAACGGATATAGAAAGAATATTATTATCACAATGTTTTTGCTATTCCTTCGTAAGAAGGATATTAATACTGATATACATTGTCTAACATAATGTTCGATTCTATCTAATTCAGAAATAAAAACAATTTTTTCCCAGACATCCTATTTTTGGGCCTTTATTAAGCAAATAAACAAGATATGTTAAGGTAAATGGATATAAACTAAAACATGTCAGTATTTTTATTGGTTAAGGAAAAGAATATTCATAAAACTGAAAAAAAAACTCCCAGAGAGAAAAATAATATTTACTTTGTCCATTCATCTGTAATAAGAGGGACGGTCTCGAAATCCTTTTTACTCTGGAAGCAGATTTCAGTCTTCAGTGTAAGCAAATTTGCGTCAATGCGGAAATTAAGAAGTAAATCATTTGACATAACCAGCTTCGAATTATTTTCCTGTTGTAGGAAACGTAGATAAAATTAGAAAAAAACTTATCCCTGAAATACATGATACAATCTTGTTCTAAAAATAAAATCGTTGATCCTCTTAGTACTTTGATTTGAAAAAAAAAGAATAAATTACAAGGGATACTTTTAAACTCTTTTATACAAAAAAAATGAACAACAAAAAAAAACAAAAAAAAAAAAACACAAAAAAAAAACAACAAAAAACAAACAAACAAAACAAACAAACAAAAACAAACAGTAAATGAGTAAACTAAGTAAATGATTTACACTGATGATCATGAGATAAACCGGTTGGAAAATAATTGAATTAACTGCATGAAATAGTTTCCTTTCTTATAATATTCAACACTTTCACTCCTTAATTAGCATTGCATTTGAAACATTCAAACATTTGCACATTGTTATTTTATTGTAAGAAAGCTTTTCAGATCACTAGCCAAACGTAGGGTGATGTCGGCGTTATATTTTTTGTATTTATATATTTGGATTTGGCATCCACGAAAGTAAGCACAATGTTTTGAATATATCTTACTGTTTCTAAAATAAATACAATGTCAATGACAAATAATTTGCAATTTCTATAGGCTGCAATGTTATTATTCGGCGACTAAGAAAATCTAACTTGAAATTAATTTCTCTATTTCAAGAAGTTAAACCGCTCGAGGGTAACGACCTCTTCAAAAGGGATTGTTTGTGTTGACATGAACATCCTGGATTATCAATCCGTTTTCAGAATCAATCTGTATTTAAGTGACAGATTCGTCTTTTCAATTATCTTAATGTTACATAAAAATGTTTCTGTGTCAGGAAAGTAGTCAGTAGAAATGATAGAGTCACTATGCAGTATGCAAGCTTTTTTTATGTTAGTTTTGCTCACTAGCTTTCGCTAAGTAGGAAATTTAACACTCAATTCTAAGTATTGCACAAATCATTTCATATTGTGTGTCTATCAGAAATCTAGGGAATGGTCAACATATCTACATCTTTATATATCATCGACATTATTTATTTCTGTCTTTTAAGGTTATACAATCCGGTGAGCTTGTGAGACAGGCATACAGTCAATCAGACAGACAGGCAGACGGAAAGACATTAAGAGAAATAGAAGGATTGACAACAGGATTGATAATTTGAGAGCGTAATCAATAAAAATAGAATTAACATATTTTGTTCTTTTTATCAAAAATGACAAAGTAAAATGTTTAAACAATAAATGAGTATATGGTGTTTTTAAATTTGAAATATTGTTTTAAAAATAAAGATGACCATAAATATCACGACATTTGAATGTATATAATCTTTGATAATATGAATTTAAAAGTTATATACCACATAAATTTATAACAGCTAGAAATGTGTCCATATGATACGGTGCCCAGACATTCCACTCCTTTGTCAATCTTATGACTGTAGGTCAAATATATTTTGGGCTACATGTGCCACATATTGTAAACTAAAAATCTTTTACTAAGTAAAGGGCAAGAATTTTACAAATACTGAATAAATCCAAAAGCAAACCCCAATGTGCATTAGTACACGTGCTGAACAACATTCTAGTATACCTTTATGGCCTACAGGTCAAATTCTTTTTGAGCTATGCATGAACAAGTTGAAAATTGCAAATTTATACTAAGTGCAAAAAGTCTCGCAAAACTCAAAAACAAATCACATGCAAACCCCCAGATACATAACTTCACGGTGATGTTGATCATTATTTCTGTAAATTTGGTTGATTCTATCTCAAGCACTCAAAGACTAAATAACACAACATGATAGAATGGTTTTTAAAAAGTCAAGGGCAATAATTATGACAAAACAGAAAAATCCAAAAGTGAAGCATGTTGGGCAACATTTCTGTAAAGTTTCATGACTTTAGGTCAAATACTTCTTGAGCAAGTGGAAAATTACTAAGATTACTAAAATGTTTACTAAGTCGAGGACAATTACTCTACAAGTACTAAAATCCACAAGAAAATGCCCAGGTTCATAACTACACATGCTGAATAACATTCATGTAAAGATTCATGATTCTAGGTAAAATACTTTTTGATCTACGTGCACGCACGTGCGGATGGACGGAAATGGTAAATCTAAATGTCCCCCCTAAAGTGGGATCACAATAATCAACATCAATTCAGATTGTTTGTAATAAGAAATTTAACCGTTCTATTTTTGGTGTCGTATAAAAGGCAGTTAACACTACCAACGATTTACTTCTTCCATTAACAATAACATCAGCAACAGCAACAACAATAGTAGTAGTAGAAGTAACAGCAGAAGTAGCAGCAGCAGCAGCAGCAGCAGCAGCAGCAGAAAACATTTTTAAAAAAGTAATAAGAACATAAAAAAAAATAAATAAAATAGTTTTGATTTATAAAATGATATTAAACTTTCAGTGCCAGTGCGACTAAAAAACGTTGCGAAATCACAGCCAGTTATTTTAGTTACTAATATATTGCACATTTGATGAATGTAACAAAAGTTGAGGTCACTTCTTGCTATATGACATTGTCTGCATAGACACGCAAATCCTGGAATACAAACAATTTCTAGAAATAACATAAATTGAAGTGACAGTATATTTTATACCCATCGACAATTACCATATAAAAGTGAGACCAGGAAAACTATATGTCTGGGTTTCCTTTCAGAAAAATGGAAAGGCTTTCATGGATTTTTTTTCACTTTTTGTATAGAATACGCATTTGACTGAATAGTGTTTTCCTTAATTCTGTGGCAATCTTAAAGGGTCTAAGTTTATTAATTTTCATTAATTTATCTACTGACGTCAAAAAGCTTAAAACAGAAAATCTTCAAAGATCAATTGAAGAACTTAAAATGAAAATATTTGCAAAGGGTTTTAATGAAATATACTCTGAATTATATTGAAAATTGATACTAAATAACATTCTTAGTCTGATAAGAGTGAAAACCGTTTTTCATTTTTTTTTGCAAAACAAAAATGATAAATCTGGTTGAACGGATTGGAGGAATGATCTGAAAATTTTCTCACAAGTAATTGGTTTAGACCTACATATAATAGTACACAAGTTTTTATAGAATTCAAAAAATATTTCCAGCCCTGGCATGTGAAAATAACTCCGTAGAGTCCCTTTTAAGTATGTTTACACACTAGAAGTAAAAAATAATAATATAAATAAATAATAAATTAAAATGATTTTATAACATAACTAGACAAAATTTGCCAACAATTTCATTGCAATATCAACATCAGTGGAAGGAAGTACACAGACATAATTTAATAAACGTCAATTAAGAGCTTCCAGTCGAATAAGTTGTAATGTGTTCATTCTTGCCAGACATCTTGTAAATCATTCATCCCAGTCGAATAATGCAGAAGTCGGTGCTGGAGGGGTGTGGGGGGGGGGTTTGTGAAAAGTTGTTGCATCTTACATAATCTCTCAATCAAACGGGCATTTTTTGCCATTCTTATGTTTTCATCGATACTCTCGAGGGATATCCCTTTATCCAGACGGTTTTTTTACCATGATATGTCATGCCAAAAAAAGACACACAAGCAACAACAACAAAAAAACACAATCAGAAAACAACAACAACAAGAACAAAAAACAACCTCAGAGGAGTTCCATTTAAGAATAAATTTCTTTAAAATACAAAAACAATCAGCATCTATATTTTTATATATCTGAATAAATATTTCTGTCTACCACTCTATCTATAAAATATATAGATCTTTAATAAAAATCTAATGACATTGTCTTTCGTTAACAGCCAGTATTGAATTTCATCCCACTCGTGATTGATGTTTTCTTTATTGGTATGGACTGTTTAACCTAACTTTATCTGATATAATGAAATCTGATATCCCGTCTTATCTAATACATTACTTAATGGGATATTTTGGAAATAACTGTCGGTCATGCATTTTGGGAAGAAACCGATTATTCTGTATACTATAATTGGCATTTTAAACCTTTATTTCATTGCCTTAAGAACGTTTGTTTGGAGGAAAGGTCACTAGAATAAGCGTCAATTAAGAGCTTCCAGTCGAATAAGTTGTAATGTGTTCATTCTTGCCAGACATCTTGTAAATCATTCATCCCAGTCGAATAATGCAGAAGTCGGTGCTGGAGGAGGGGGGGGGGTTGTGAAAAGTTGTTGCATATTACATAATCTCTCAATCAGACGGACATTTTTTGCCATTCTTATGTTTTCATCGATACTCTCGAGGGATCTCCCTTTATCCAGATGTTTTTTTTACCATGATATGTTATACAAATGTTTGGAACAATAATATGTTTATAACTTGTCCTCATCTTTGTACCATCATTGAAATGGATGAATACCTGTTTTAACATGACAAAAGTGTTGAAAAAACCAGATTGATAAATGTTCACATTACTGACAAACAAATAAGAACATTTCTACTTGAAACTTCAGGACCAATTTACAAGTTAATGCTTAACTTTAAATGTTTCACCATAGCAACAACTAAAGTGCTAATATGCTCCTTCTGTCCTGGAAGGAAAAGAATTTTCCGTGACTCTTAATAATTGTTTTTAAAATGCTTACCATGGAAACGAAGGATAAACTGCAAACTGATACTCAATTCTCGACAAGAATTCACAAACAAAGGTAAGTGGAGCAACCGGAAACCAGATATTCCTTACACTTTAAAACTAACATTTGGTCATATATTTTGAGTAAAGATATTCAATCATAAATTATTTGAAAAAGAAAATGTTCAAAACACTATTTAGTTTAATCCATACCAAAGGATACCAGTTTATTTATCATTGATGATAATTAAGTTGATAGTAAATTGGATAAGAAAAACACAACAATATTGTTCTTAATCCTACCTTAGAAACTTTGAAGAAAATTCTACATGTATCTTGACGATACTCTTAAATCAACTGAAGATATATGTTAGGTTAAATGAATACCTTTTGTATTGTCTCATCATGAATTTAAATCGAAGTTCAAACTAGAAAACGAAGAAATCAGTCAGTGAAGACAATTAAATGTTATGCACTAAAGAGTTAGTCATCTGAATTTTGGAAATTTTACAGCTCGACAACATGGAAATGCAAAAATTATTCATAGGATTTCACTTCCTTTTTACAGTACATTATTCACTGTCCTGAAAAAATATTGACCTAGTACAGATTCAGCTCAATTAACGAAATAATATAAAGAAGAAAAATGATGAAAATACAATGAATTCATAGGAAATCGTCTTCTTTTGAACCTTTGGTTGTTTTTACTTTCAATAATAGTCTTAATCGTGATAAACAGAAACCTTTGTAATGTAAATGATCTGTATTCAGAACAGAAGAGTGCAATTGATAAAGGCATACAAGAATCTTAAGGTATATTGTGCTCCTCTTGGTTCATTGTACTTAACGCTTTAAAACAAGAAGGAAAACAAGCAGCAAACTAACGGTACAACGAAAATAAGTCACAAGCTGAAACATTTAAGTGATTTATGCTGTATGACAGAAGGAAACAACATATTCTGAATCAATCAAAATCAGATTCAATAGTCCAGACGTAGACCATAAGTCGATCATGTTGAAAACAGAATGTTGTCTTTAAATATTACACTCTAGCTCTTTTCATGTTTCTGTTAAAATCACTAAATGTAATATTGCTCAATTTTAAATATTAAAACTATTTTTGCTTTTTAACTCAAAATGAATATTTTTAACAAACAGGAACATTTAGAAAAGGATGATTGCTTTAGACTTATGCCTATATTTTGACGGACTTTTGTGACTTTTTGCAGAAAATCAGTAAAATGATCTGTTTTACAAAAAAAATCTATATATGTAAAATATTTGCCCAAAACTTTGTTGTTTGGGTTTAATATGTCAAAGTTTGACTATAACACTAATGATCTCAATGGTCGCTAATAGTCATATAATTTGTTTGTCCTGTGTGTGTAAAGTATAGATGATTTCTCATATAATTTAATTACAACTTACATTTTATATTCAGATCACAAAACTAAGGTAAGTATTATTACCATTGCTAATAGTGTACGCTTTTAAAACAGGAAGTGCTTTACCAAGGCATTATTGTTGTAGCATGTCTTTACCCAACCACACCACTTCCCCGGAAATGACTCGATGATTTGTTATGTTTGTTTGATTGGGTTTTACGTCGCACCAAAAAGTATAAGTCATATGGCGACGTTCCTGCTTGACTGGTGGAGGAAAAACCTGATATGCCCTTCCCTTCCGTGTATTATTTCAGGCACGGACGGGCACCTGAGTAGAACAACCGACTCGATGATATATTAATAAATGTTATTACGTCTCAAGTTATAAAACATACTTCCTTTAGCTAACATTGCAGATTTCAGTCACAATTTAGGGCTTCTGTTTTGAAAGACAGAAACACTTATAAGGCCTTAAGAATGTAAATTATTATAACGCTTGTTCTATTGTCTAAATGCGGAATTTCATCACTGAAATGAAACCTTGCATAGCACTAATTAAATGGAGGACTTTAGAAATTCTATGAAACCAATCAAATTATTGTCATTTTAGCGTGATTTTAGTTCATAAATCATTTTTAAATTAATTATTTTGCCCTTTTTGTCATTAATTTGCCTGAGTATCCCTTTAAATGGCGACACATAGAATCTAACTTTATAAACCCATTTTCTTTTTTTAAGAAAACCGCTGAAGGAAAAATGTCTTAGGTTAAATAATTATTGCTCTGTGAAGAGGGCAACCTAACAGATGGAAGTATCAGGTTCGTATTTTTCAATAACAAAGTCGTTGTTAGCTTGACAGTACTTAAAATTCCGACGGATGACTAACATAACCCACAGTGAAAGAAGCTTTTGAAAAATGAAAAAACTTATAAAAGTATAATTCTTTGTAAATTGTTTTCTTTTGGCCAAGCCAAACCATGTTCGAAGGGTAAGACAATAACCTTGTATCTACATAAAAGACATGTTAGACTTTAACAACGATTGAAGTGCTTATATTTTATTTCAATGCAGAGAAGAAAAAGAACACAATTTTCAAAGTGTGACAATAATCATTTTTCACAATAAGCAACCAAACAACTAAGGATATGATACAAATGTGATAAGTGCCTGTGATAAAGAATTCTTTTACTGGCTATAGCATCGGTCAAAATGACATTTTGCTGGTGTATATCACACCATATTCAATGGTTCATTAGTCAATAATTGTTTTATTATATGATCAACCTAAAATTAAAAATATTTACATAAAGAAGCCTCATATTAAAAAGTTTTAACAAGTTTTCAATGTTTTTCTACGTTGTATCATTGCGGGCCTGATTCTAATTTTAGAGTTGATAAATCCATCTCAGCCAGTAAACACAATGAAATATGATATATATTATTTGTTATGTTGACGACTGTTTGAACCAATGAGAATGCAGCTGTTTTCTGATCATAATATAATTATGGTTTATCTCATGCAATTCCAAGTATTTGAAAGTGGATTATTTTCTTATTCAAACTAATTGGTATTGGCAATTTCTTTCTGATTTTGTATTTGATTAGTGATTATGCTAGATTTTACATGAAGATTTATTGTCACCATTTTACGCAGTGACGTGTTTGCTATAATAATAATAATAATAATAATAATAATAATAATAATAATAATAATAATAATAATAATAATATTATTATTATTTTTATTAGAAGTATTGTTATTATTATTATTATTATATCTTAAGATAAAAAGTGTTTTACTTAAACTATGATTAGTTTTTTTCACCATATCTATAGTCATGACATCTTTCATGTCTGTGCAACCAGACCTGGCTCGATACTCCTCAATTCGTGTGATTTTTATATGGTAATACTTCCAATGGACTGTTCTAGACTAGAAGCAGGGTACATACGAAAACACAAATTCAGTAGGGTACCCGTTTAAAATCACTTCATACCAATGGTTGGTTTAATACAACTGTCATAAATATATCTTCTCTGTATAAACATGTTCTTAGTGTTCTACTTGTGAAAGAGCCACGCGTTTGTTTACAGTACTGTGATTTGTTTCTTGCTTAATATTTTTACAAGCAATTTTCATCTCAATTACGACTGTCATTAACACATACATGTTTTCTTTGCTTAGACATGTTCTTAGTGTTCTGCTCGTAAACGAGCTACAAGTATTTACAGTACTGTGATTTATTTCTTGTTAATTCAAAATATTTTTAAGACTAGTTGCTTTTAAATTATCTACTTGCATTATTGTGTTTTTATGCTTATAATTACTTAGTATATTCAATGTTATGAAATACATATAACTAGTAAAAATATATGTGTATCATTAAGTGCGTAATATAGACAATTCTTAAATGTTCGTCAGTGGCTGCCGAGTGGTTAAGATATTTGACAAAAAACAATTGCCCCTCATCACTGTGGGTTTGAACCCCGCACGGACTTTAGGATCTTCTATGTAAGAAAGCCTAGCAGATAGCTGACGGAACGTCGGTGGTTCTTCTCAGGAGCCCGTTCGCGCTTGAAATAATGCATGGAAGGGTACCTTAGGTGTTCCTCCACTAGTAAAGCTGGAATGTTGTCATAAGACCTATACTGTACTGATGGGACGGAAATGCACGCCCCCACCAATAAAAAAGTCAAAATGGAAAAATCTTCACATAAAATCCCGACATTTTAGAGGTGGAATCAAAAATGGTTTTAAACCAATATGTTTACTTGAAGTAAATAATACAACATATAGCTTACATGTAGCTAAAATAAGTGTATACAAATATTCGAAGAATTAACCTTTAAGATATGCAATAATTTTAGTCTGAAATGTTGGCTAAAATATGAATCCAAATCTTTTTGTAAATTTACTGTGTGGAATTACTTCAACCTAATTTTCAAAGTCATGCTCTTTGAAGTCATGGTAAACCTTTGTAGAAAAAAGGACAAGAACGATTGTCATCTTTTTTAATTAAAGCTCCATTCACATCCATTTAATCGGACGAATTATGTTTCCGATCACGTCCAATTTATATCCCATTCATTGGTATGGACTCCTTGACCCGTCATTGTTAGATGTTTTGAAATCCTATACTTGCCTTATCTCACGAACGGCTAATTGAAACATTTGCTATCACTAACGTTTAGATTAAGTTATTAATCTTAGAAAAGATTGCCCCGTTTGAAATCATTGACAATATTGCCATTTGTCGTTGTTAAATGACCTTCAAGAAGAAGTGTACTTTCCCTTCACAGTACAAATACCCAGGTCAGAATTAATTGAACATTTGGATACAAAAACATCAACACCAACATAAAAAACAACAAAAGAGAACAGCCCCAAAACCCCCACAAAAATACCTTTCCCCAAAAAAACCCTAATAATAATAATAAAAAGGATGATAAATTGTGTTGCTTATATAATAATTCAAACAAAGCAAAGGCTGAAATTTTTAATTAGTTTCAGACATTTTTCAAAAACAAAACAGGAATAGGGCAGAATAGGATTACGTTGAAGATTCGTGTACATAGTATAACCTTTTTTAATATGACGATTTTAGCTTTTAGAATTTTATTCTTGTAAACGGTCAAATATAATTTGAAAATCATTCACTAATTGGAATATTGATGATTATCCCTGATATATTTTTGTCGGACGAAATCATGCATTTTAACAACTTAATTTTGCACTTTTTAACCTTAGTGCTGAACAGTTTGGTCTAAATCTGGTGTCAAATCTAAGACAGCAAAAATGATCAAACAATATAATGGAAAAACATCTGGAGAAAAGAGGTACGTCCGGAGCACAGAATAAAATTCAAAGTAAACATTTCAGTACTTTTGTTCGGAAACCGCACTTTAAAGAGTATAAATCTATTTCTTACAAAATATTTTAATAAGATCTATCAATAGTAAAATAATATTGGTTCCATTATTATATGGTTGATTCCCTAAAAAGTTGTAACATAGAATGTCTCTGTTATATAATATACATGAATAATGTACGTAAACAGAATAAAATGTTCCGGAACAAAATATTATTTTGCTATTTTCAGTAGGGCTTTATCCGTTTAGCATTGATTTTGTGCATGCTCCATTCGTTTTTAACACAATAAATTACCATATTTATTTCATACAAGCATTTTGGAAGCATACTTGTAAAAAATTCTAACAATAATGTTTGCACCTGATATATAGCTTTATTCACTTTAAATGTGTTTTTTCAACGTCAAAAAAAGAAAAAAAAAAGAAAAAAGAAAAAAAAAACAAAAAAAAAAGAAAAAAGAAAAAGAGAAACAAAAAAAATAAAAAAAAAATAAAAACAAGAAACAACAACAACAAAAAAAAAACACACAATGAAACAATGGTATAGAATTGAATGATTTAATAACTTGTGTTTCAAAACTGATTACTCACAAGCGCAAAATTAGGATGTGAAAGAGGTTTCTAGAATAGTATTATGATATCAGGGTCGTTTATTGCTGGTTGTCATTCTTTTGCAATTTGTACTTATTTGTTTGCATATATTTGTACGTTGATGAACGTTTTAACTTGTATTATATATTTATTACAATATTGGTGTGATCTTGGTTGACTTATTATCTCAACATTTATTGTTCTTTAACCTAGGTGTCATCTATGTATTATAGATATTTGTTATCGCAGTAATGTATACTTAGTTATATACTTATGTCATATTTATAGAGAACATTCGTCTGTTTACTAGAACCCAAAAATTGATATTGTATTTAGTCTTTAAATTGATAAAAAATTTAAGAAACCTTACTAACATAATTTTAGTATAAAGATAGAGCTGTGGTTATGGTGCGGTAGAAGATGAAAGTATAATACTGACACTGGTCTAAAAGTGCACTTAAAAGGCATTGACACTCCGTAATTCACAATAAGGCATATCATGTAAGACTTCGGCTAAGACATTACAGCATTATGTATACGCTTATCCTCTTATTTCTGTCTTTGTCCAGGAAGATTAATATTTTAAGATTAATGACATTGGACGAACTGCACTTTGTAAATGAGACCATTAAGATAAAGATGAAACTGATATAACTCGTAGACATCGCAAAACAACGAAGCATTGTTATAAGACGTGTAGGGAGATTAATTGACTTTGAATCAGAATAAATCATATATAAAAACGTGTGTAAAACAAATTAATCTGGTAGCATTGTGAATGTCAGTTACAAACCTAAGGTGAATGGCAAATTATTTGTCAGTGAGGTGAGAGACAACGGCAATAGTATACTATTGTGATTTTAAGTCATACTATAATATATACTTTTATTTCCTCCAATAGTTGAAGAGCATTACATATATACATACAAAATACAAATATTTACATTAGGTGATAAAGAACAAAACAGAATTTATGTTTACATAGCATTAATAAAACTGAACAGAGGCAAATTCCTTAAGACCAAACTTGTCCATAAATGAATACAAGATCAACATTAAGAAAACTTAAATCAATTGTGTAATAAAATAATTTGCTGTTATAATATCTATTATATCTAACAAATATGTTTCTTAGTGTCTCTTTTATTACATCATATCAACTAATCTTTTAAAACGTCAATATTTGAGAAGAATACATGTATTATTACATACGTGTACATAACAACTGCATTATTGTTTAAATCGTTAATCAAATAATGAATAGATATTTTTCCTTGTTACAAAAGTATTTTCTCTAATATAAAGCCATTGCTATATTTAAGTTCTTATATATTTCCAAATCATTAAAATGGTAGAAATTATGAAATGATACATGTATATAAATTAAATAAGATATATACAATGCTAAATATTTTAGGATCAGGTGATCGTAGTGATCCTCCTTTTTATTAATTATGAAAGCAATTGTGAAGATCTGCGTTATATGAAGTTTGGTAAAATAAATAATTCGCCAGACTAACCAAATGTGGGACTAAACAACATACAATAATATCCAATGAGCAAAACTAGAAAGCAGAATAGAGTAGACTACAGAAAGAGAGAGGTCATAAGAAGTTATAAAAAAGCCTATATACTGCAGACATCTATTAAAAAAAGTATATTTAAAAAAGATACCCTGACGAGGTCAACCTGTGTATTTACATAGGTTATGTCGGAGTTTTGAAACAGAATTTAATTTTTAGATCTCGGAAACACGTCAATATATGTTTCTGAATGTAACTGGCGTGTTAAAGTATGTATACCTTACGTATTCATATACACATGCATATACGCTAAATTAATATGCAAAAAATACACCGAAATTTTGAAATCTATATTTACTAAATACATCGATAATCTTATGATATATCATGAACACTGAGTGTACCAGAAAAGCTCGGAATTCATTGATTTGTGTCTTTCGGTATACTCATGTGGAACGTAATTACAAGTCTGGTCATTTTGGGCAAAACTTATAGAATGTCATTAATAACTAAGTAAATTTTTATGCTGAATTAGCTATTTACTGTAGAATTAAATGAATATTTAAAAGCAGTCTAAAATGTTTATTGGGAGGCAGATCACAGGTTTCAAATAGCCGAGAAATTTAACTCGATACTTCTTCAGATTATTTTATAATTTTGAAGTTAATACGTTTCAGAAAGATCCTTTATACTTTAATATAATAACTAATTTTAAAATGGCCAATGTGGTTCCTTGATTTCAGTTTGTAGGTTTAAAATGACAAAGAAAATCCTAATAATTTTCAGTTCTTCCCGGTACATTTTACAGGAAGTCAAACCGTTCTCAGGCGGATTTCGTCCGAAAAAAAGTAGTCATAATTATACAAGCATGCAGTTACATGTGTATTGACAAAAGCTTTGTCAGGGCATGAGCATATGTACAATTAATTTCCAGTCCTTTGATGAAGTATTAGAAATGTTTTATAAGTTTGTAAGTGAAATCTATTCACATATGTTACATAGTCTCACAGTTTGACTAACGATACAATTGTTACCATGATATTTCACTTTTCGTAACGCCACAGACAAGATCCAACGATTTGGAGCGGCCACTGATAAATGACTTTACACAAGGTTAAAGCTACTAAATATTTTAATTATGGCTTGCATAAAACAGAGAACAAAATATAAACGAAATATTTTCACAATCTGATCCAAGATAGGACATAACGTGAGCGCATTATATAATTGATAGCACGCACAACAATTTATTCGAATTTAGAAAAATAAATTCTCTACTGGAAAGCTTTATTTCATTCTGTGTAAAGGAAGTATTATAAATTAGCAGACACGACTTTAATGGGCAAGTTGTGGTTTCTGCCATGCACTAGCGATTACATATTGACAAATATTGGCGTGAAAACGGATGTCATGACGAACAACGAGCAGTTATCACATTACAATTCTCAAGATCAAAATAAGGCAATTTGTTAATAATTGTCACAACAAATGAGAAGTCGGAACATTATCATGACATGTACAGGATTGATATTAACAATAGAATCTTATACAGTGTCTCTGTACGATTCAATTTCTCTGGATAATATAAAACAGCAGAAGTTGTGCTCTACATTTGTTAAAAGCTAAATTGATACGGATTTGGGATTTTATTGCTTTTTATAAAGAAAACAAATGTATTACATATAATTATTTTCAAATAGATTAGTTTATCATCCTATGCCGACAAGTTCTTCACGTCATTGTGTTCATATGCAGAAAACTTATTTCTAGTTTATATATTTATAACAATATATTATTTATCAATTGGAAAAATTAAAGCAATGATTTTTGAAGTAGATATTTAGCTTTATACATTTTTATATAACTAAAATGTTAAACTATTATGTTTGAATTGTAAACGTGTAGATTTTCATGTTTTTTTCTTTCATATCCAAAAATAAAAATACAACAATTCCTTAACATTAGGTCACTATGTCAATTGACCTTTATTATCACTTAGACCTCTGTTATATTTTAGAAAGCTAGACAAACCTTATTTATGAACTAAATCCGGTAATTGATAGGAAAACCGTTCGATATTTATTCAACTCTACTGTATGAAATGGTTGCCAAACATTAAAAGAAAATAAAACCAAAAGAAAATAAAAAAGCGAAAACAAAATCCGACCACAAATTATAAAAATTACATAGTTACTACTATTGCAAAACAAACTGGAACATTGTCTTTTTATTGAAAATTGGAAAAACAACAACAAAATATTCATATATTAAAGGAATTTACTAAAGTTATTATTGCACATATTGATTAAATACAAAATTTTACAACAACTAAATAACAAACAATTATTTTTTTTCTTTATACTCGTATATTTCATAATTGTAATTTTCACTTTTGTCTTTCAAAAAATATACTATGTGAGTTACAAAGTTGTAAACAAAAGTCAATTATAATAATCAAAGTCCAATAGGCTCAAAATCATTTTCTTTTCATATTGGAGTCATGTAAGACTTAATTGGCCATATATCTGAACTGTTTTTTGTTTGTTTCATTTATTGTTTAAGAATTTACACACACAGATACTGTAATTTAGCATTTTTTGTACGGACGTCACAAATTATTTTCACATTCAGCGCTGTTTTCATCAATGATCATGTGCTTGAAGGAACAATTATTCATTTCCGCCTTTAAATATCTACTATTTACGAAAATTAATCATGCATTTTTTTTCGAAACGTTTTGATCAGTTTTAAAGAATAATATGCAAAAAATATTTTTTCTTCCTGCCATGGAAAACGTGAGTTTTGTCGAACTAAAATAAATTTGTATAAACCAAGGTGTCTGCATTACAAACAATAGATCATTGGTTCGAGCCCTACATGGGTAATGCACATGTTTTGTCATATAACACTAGTGCTGGTTAGTTTTAGGAAACCAACAACCCAAAAATAGTACAAATAAGTTACAGGTTTTCACCACAATCTAGCTTAAAATGAATTATTTTTAAACTAAAATGTAGCTTCTTCCAAAAAAGTTTTGTTGCAGTCATTTTTGTGTTATGTACGGCAGATAATTTCTCCTATCGGACTTTTTATGGGTTCAAATAATTGTAAAACCTAGCAAAATGTTTCATAACAGAAACCCTCAGAATGTGACCGAAATACACAGAAATTAATAAACATAGTTGCCGTACAGTTCAAAGCGAAGAACAAATTTATACCATTTTGATGCTATTTTAGGGACCTTATGCAATCGATTACATCATACAAACTCTTAATCATAACAAATGATAACACAGTAACGAAACAAAGTAAAAGAAGATAAGATAATTAACATATTTAAGATGTTGTAAGTACATTTAAAATAACATAAATCTTGCATTGATCATGTAATCATACGGGCATAACATTTTCGCATCCTTTTTCCAACGACACTTGTTCATGGCATCGAAGGAAAGGTAAAAAAGTAAGATATCAACACATTAAGGATGTTGTCAAATGTAGAAATCGTGCGTGTACCTTGCAAGTATTATATTTACTAATCTATTATTATCCAATGACACATGATCATGTTCGATATTTGACCTTTATTCGTGAACATCAATCATAGCATATGAAGTTCACATCATTTTGGTTAAGTAATTTGAAATAGATACAAGAGAAACCAATTTTCTTTTCATCAACTGTTTATTATATCTTAAACAATATATAAGATTGTATTGATAAAACGAATGAAAGATTTAGGTTACGTATAAATATTAAGAAAAGGAAAATGCTGACTTCATTGACGGAGTGGTTAAGGGCGTTGACTTCAAACCACTTTCTCTTCGCCGCTATGGGTTCGAATCCTGCAAGCGAATTTGGATTCAATCAAGTGGTACTACTAAGGTGCTCATTCGTGAAATTTGAATGTCGCCATATGACCTTGACGGAGTTGATGCGACGTAAATAAATATATAATGATTAAATAATTAAATACATAAAAATATGCGTGGTTGCATACAGAACTTTTGTCTAACTTTCTTCCTTTCCTATACATATGTAATGCCGCACCTCATCCATCTAATCCTACAAAAACAAGATTCAGGCTTACAACAAAAGTTCTATTTCTAAGAATAACAAATTACATTAACAGTATTGATTATTTACAATTACCAAACCCAATTTTCACAGGACTTAAACAAAGGTATTTCCTGGATCGGATGATAGGCTCGGCCATGTTTTTCATCACAATGCAAATGAAGTAATCTAAAGATTGCAAGATGCGTGTGTCGGAAAAAAATGCCGGGGCAAATTAAGACATTGACCATGATGGTAATCGGATTACAAATAACTGTAACATCCCTGATTTAATTCTAAAACAAAGTCGTAGAAAGCAACGATGATTTGCATTTACATCAGTATAGAAGACATGGCCGATGACACCTTTGAAATTTATAGCTTCTAAAATCATTTTATTAGGATAAATTAATAAAATTTACAAATTTAAAGGTCGTAAAATGTTTTGTTATTTTAGGTCGTACATCTGAACGCGCTTATATTTTTGATAATTGATTAGAGAAACATTATACTTTTTAAAAGGCCTTTTTGGAACAGTTAATACAAGTTCCCTGGTTCACCAACCTTCCGTCAATCGTTAGTACGTTCGTAAACGCAAATATAATGATAGCTTCGAGATACTAACCCCAGGCTGGTAGTCATATAATCAGAAGCTACAAACAATCATTACAGGTAGTTTCGCCAACAAAGGTGCCAGCTCGTGTCTGAAAAAAAATGCCCCTAGCGTCTGAGGTCTTTCTCAGTCACTTAAACTGGATATTCTGTCATATGTCTTTCATAGTATTGATGTGATTTTAAACTCATGCAAACGAAAAAAAAAACAACAAAAAAAAAAACTAATAATCATAACAAATGAAAGTTTTTTCTAATTAACAATTATTCATAAATATATAATTAAAAACAACAACAAAAAACAAACAAACGTTTGTGGAGTTGTGAAAATACCATTACTCTGTATTGAGAAAATAAAGTATGATTTTGCATCAAGTATCATGTAACCCACTCTTTATTTTATGTAAATCAGTCAAATTTTTACTATTGTGACGTTGCTTCTAATAAAAATGATTGCTCTTGTTGTTGTTGACATTATTGATAAGAAAATCAACGTCACCATAAGACATTGGGATGGTCAGAAAATCAACGTCACCATAAGACATTGGGATGGTCAGAAAGTCTGCTTTGTGTAAGTAATCATCCATACAAGCCGGAAAGTGAGAGATAAAATAATGAGAAAAGTGTTTTCATTTTAATAATAATGAAGACAAGAAAAGCATTGATGCAAAGCATCAAAGGGCGTCCAAACAGCAGGTGCAGATGAACTAGTAGATATATGATGACAAGATATTCTTATAAACTTTTCAATGGTTCATTGGGTTTTACCAGAATTGTATATCACTTTTGAATGAACGGACGAAAGACATTGTTCATTATTTATAACTTTGATCGGCATGCTAGAAATTAGAATATTACTTGTTATTTCTTTATGATCGTGGTTATTAATAGCAACGGATATACATGTATACAATCATTTATAATCCATATGTGTAACGCATGATCAACACCATACTTGTGTAATTGTCCCTTATTATGTTATTGCTATTAACGAGGACCCCCTCTTTAGGTATCTGTTCACACTAAGTAACAATATGACACTTGTTATATTACCATGTTGATCATGTTGAGCATAGTTGTTATTATACAATAAATGTAATTTCTATTTTAATAAAAAAAATACAGATTTTATGAATATTGTTTTCTTTTCTTTTTTGTGTGTGTTTTATGCGCTATTTTAATACTGAGTTTTTACGTTTACTACTATTTTAAGAATTCAATTGTCATAATGATCGACGATTATAAGTCAAAACTTAACTGGAAAAGTCAGTAAATCATGGTTAATCTTTCAATTTATAATATTGTTTATTCTTAAACCATATACATGTACATTTGTATTTTTCTTTATCATTTTTAAATTATTAATCAATTGAATAATTCATAAAATCTGATTTGTAACTTTGAATAATTCCTCGAAATCTTTACAAAACACGAATAACAAATTATATAAAATGTTTTAAAGTTGATAGTGTCATAGTAATGCCATAAAAATGTACATTTTTTCTCAATTATTGTACATATTTATTGTTTTTATCTCATATAGATAAAATATAACATGCGATTTGTGTTGTTGGTTTTTTTTTCGAATTGTATGTTTATGTATAATAATAATCAATCAATTCGAGAGTTGATCTGTGTTTATTAATTATTGTAACCAAACTAAGTGACAAACATTCATTTTGAAAAAAAGCTTACTTATCTGTAAAATATTTGTTCTGTTCTGTAACGATATCTACTCCAAAACCGGGAGAGACCGGACAATAAACGTGTGGTACTATTCGCCGGTCATTAGTAAATCCCGGGAGAGACCGGGAATTACCTAGGAGTACATCCCTCTATAAATAGATTTTCGGAATATTAAGGTCATCAACTCATCATTCTATTAACAGCTTTCGGAATAACATACCATAATAACCCACTGTGTACTACAAAATGATAAGCAAAAATACCCCGAAGAGCGCGATTTATTGACGGAAAAGGTTATTTCATTTGAAAATGTTTGCATTGCGAAATTCTCCAGTTCGCCATTCATTGTACATATCGCGACTAATTAACAATCAAGCACCCTCATACCGATCGGAATGATCGGCTTTTATTATTGGCAACTATAAAAGGCTCGAGAAGTTGCTGTCGCCCTTTCACAAAATCTCATTTCATTCCAATAGGCGCCGCGCTTCGGCGCGGACGCCAATAAGCTTTCAAGGAAGAGTCATAAATGTTGAAAAAAGAAAGGTATCAATGATTAATTACAGAAGAATAAGGAAGACAGAAACAATGTTTATTATATTGATGATTTTATATTTCATACAAAACTGTTTTTGGAAAATATTTTTTATAAAAAGAAATGCGTCCTATTAATATCAATTAACAATCGTTCACTGCTGCTTTGGTCGTATGTTAATTGATTACAGTGTTGCTTATTAAAGTTTCTTTATTACGGATATTTTACGGAGATATGAACAATATCTTTATCACTATGCTTTCGCTATTCCTTTGTAAGAAGGATATTAAAAATTGATATACATTAACTAATATATCACTCGATTATACCTACTGAAAGAATAAAAATGTTTTTTTTCCAGACCGTCTATCGTTTGGATACTATTTTTGGGCATTTATTAAGCAAATAAACAAGTTATTTTGATGTAAACGGATAAAGACTTAAACAACATTCAGTATTATCTATTGGTTTAGGAAAAGAATGTTCATAAGTCTGAAAAATAAACTCCCAGAAAGAAAAATAAGATTTATTTTGTCAATAAGAGGAACAGTCTGGAAATCCTCTTTAACTCTGGAAGAAGAATTCAGTATTCGTTATTAGCAAATTTGCATGAATGCGGATATTAAGAAGTAAGTCATTCGAAGCTCCGAGACAAAACAGCTTCGAATTATTTTCCTATTGTAGGAAACGTAGATAAAATTAGAACAGCATTTCATTTTACAGCTTTTCTAAATTTGTGGTAGCTTTGTGTTTCGCATATACGTCATAACGCGTAAAACAGCCACCATTCAAAATAGAAACCCGTGTAATGTAATTATTCTATTCATATCAGTGTAGCAATACCACGTGACCTGAACGTCATTTTCTGCATCATTTCCCAGACAAATATTGCTCGATTCGAAAAAGAAAAATACAAGTAAAAATGGTTTCCTGCGGGGAACATTTTTCATGATATAAAAATATTTCATTTAACTATTTTCAACACCGTTTTGGCAGAGGGGAATAAATAAACGTTTATATCGGGAATATAGTTGACAATAATCGATCAATATAGGATGTCTTTCAAAACTGGTGACTGTTGATGACCGGAGAAGGTCGAACATAAAACAATTATTTCTTTTTAAGAAAATGATTAAATAGGCCTACCATATTATGAATAGTTAAAAGCAAAAAAATAATAAAGTAAACACACAAGTTTACGCAGAAAATATCTCTATTTATTATGGCAGATGCCACTACGAATATTTTAATTTTGTAGATTTTCAGTATAAACAATTTATTGTTTGTAAAATTTGAGATACATATATTAAAGAAACAATGATAAATTTCAAATAAATCATTCAAGTTTTTCCACCTTAAACGGTAAAATAATTATAGAAAATTAGAAATATCACGTAATAGGTTTTTCTTCTTAATTAGGTTTAATTCTGACTAATTCCTTCGAGGTAATTCCGTAAAGTAACGACAAACGGTATTTAGCCAGGTTATCGAAAAGGTCAATTTACCAATCGTGTACTGTTTACAGATCACATGCTCCTCCATTCACTGAAAACTGGTCACGTGCTCCTCCATGCCTCAAAAGTAAAACGCGTACCAATACCCTGCGGTCTCCGGACCGCAGGGAATAAGCTTGCCATAAAATAGTGTTTTTCTTTTAGCATACGAGCCGTTTTATCCAACTTTTTGTATAACCTCGGACGTTGTTTGTTGAGGATCGTACTTCAGTTGCAAGCTATTTAGTTTTCTTGTATTATCTGATCTACGCAATAATTTTAAAAGTCAAGTTTAAACTTTTTACTTCTGTTTCTAAAATAAATTCAATGTCATTGACAAATAATTTGCAATTTCTTTAGGCTGCAATGTTATTAATCGGCGACTAAAAAATCTAACTTGAAATTAATTTCCCTATTTCAAGAAGTTAAACCCCCCGAGGGTAACGACCTCTTCAAAAAGGATTGTTTGTATTGACACGAACATCCTGGATTTACAATCCGTTTTAAGAATCATTTTGTATTTAGGTGACAGATTCGTCTTTTCAATTATCTTAATGTAACACAAAAATGTTTCTGTGTCAGGAAAGTAGTCAGTAGGAATGATACAGTCACTACGCAGTATGCAAGCTGTTTTCATTTTAGTTTTGCTTACTTGCTTTCGTCAAGCAGGAAATTTAACACTCAATGCTCAGTACTGGTTGGTTCTAGGAACAGATTGGAGAGTGTGTCTGTAAGCGAACAGCTTCCTGCCCAATCAAACAGAAATAAAATCTTGATAAATAGAGTAAATTCGATTTGACTCGTTCATTTGAATTGACAATTGTTTACATATTTTAGTTTTCAAAAAGCATAATTTTGCATAATTTTGTACGATTTTGTACTCTGTACAAGTCAAAATAAAATTAATATCTTCTGTGCTATATTTTTGTATCTGTTTTCTGTTGATGTTTTTTTCAATGATATGTTTGTGTAAGAAATCCCTAATATACAGCAATAATTTAGTATTTCTATCTCTTCGTTTACACCTGCTGAGAAGTATTTCCAGCTGAGAACATAAATAAACTTATTTCCTTGACGATATTCATGGTTAACACACCATCACAAACCGTTTTATAGTGTGCGTATAGCAGAAATCTAGGGAATGGTCAAGAAATAAATATCTACACCTTCATATAATCTCCATTTTCAAAACACTTTTTATTTTCATCAATACTAAACGAAATCAATATAATATTCTTTGATTAGAAGTTATGAAGATAGTTTATTGGATAAAAACACAACAATATTGTTCTTAATTCTACCTTTGAAACTTTGAAGAACATTCTGCATGTATCTTGACGATGCTCTTTAATCACTGAAGAGAAGTATTAGATTAAATACCTTTTGTATTTTTACACCATGAAATTCAATCTTAGTTTAACCTAGAAAACGAAGAATTCAGTCAGTTGATACAATTCACTTTTATGCACTAAAGAGTTAGTCTGAACTTTACAACTCGACAACATCGAAATGCAAAACTTATTAAGAAGTTTTCACTTCCTCATTTCTGTACAATTTATTGTCCAGAAAAAATATGTACCTAGAATAGATTCAGCTCAATTACCTGAAGAATATGAAAAAAAAATGATGAAAATAAAATATTTTCATAGGAAATCTTCTTTTGAACTTTTGGAGTTTTACTTTAATAGTCTTAATCTTTGTAATCAGAAACCTTTGTAATGTAAACGCTATATATTATAGAAAAGTACGAACCTAAATTTATTCTGTACGCCTCTTATTTCGAGGTACTTTGGTCATTAAATCGAGAAGAAAAACAAACAATGAACTTACAGTACAAATAAAGGTCATAAGCTGTAACATTAAGTGATTTATGCTGTATGACACAAGGAAACAACATATTCTGAATCAAACAAAATAAAGACCATAAGTCGGTAATGTTAAAAACAGTTTGTTATTTTTTAATCGCGGTAAATGGTTAAACTCGTGTATCATGTTTTTTATCACTAAATGTTATATTGCTCAATTTTAGATATTAAAACTATCATTACTTTGTAACTCAGAATTATTATTTGAAAACAAGCAGGAACATTCAGAAAAGGATGATTGCTTTGACATATGCATACATTTGAACTTACTTTTGTGACTTTTTGTATTGATGTGTAAAATTCTATTTTATTTTCTAAAAAAATCTACAGATTTAGAATATTGCCCAAAAAATTGTTGTTTAGGTGTATAACTAAAATATGTCAATTTTTACCAATGTAAACACTGGACTTATGGCAATATGTTATTACCGTGAAATAAATGATGACGCAAAATTAGAGATGTTGACTATAAAACTGATGATACGCTATAGATGGACGCTTATAGTCAAATTTCTTTATGTATGCCTGATTTCTAATATAATTTAATAACACCTTACACTCTATATTCAGATCACAAAACTAAGGCAAGTATTATTACAATTGCTAATTAGGTACGTCTTTATGTAACGAAGTGGTTAACAAAGCCTTAATAGTTGTAGCATGTCTCTACCCCAACCCCTCCCCTAGAAATGACTCGATGATTTGTTTGTTTGTTTTATTAGGTTTTACGTAGCACCAACACAGTATAAGTTATATGGCGACGTTTCAGCTTTACTGGTGGAGGCAGACCTCAGGTGCCCTTCCGTGTATTATTTCAGGCACAGACGGGGCACCTGAGTAGAACCAGCGACTCGATGATATATTTATAAATGTTATTACGTCTCCACTTATAAAAAATACTTCCTGTATCTAATATTGCAGATTTCAGTCACATTTAGGGCTTCTGTTTTGAAAGACAGAAACACTTATAAGGCCTTAAGAATGTAAATTATTATAACTTGTTCCACTGTGTGAAAGCGGAATTTCATCACTGAAATGAAACCTTGCATAGCACTAATGAATAAAATAATAGGAGAATTTAAGAAATTTTATCAAACCAATCAAGTTATGTTTGTTATAGTTACAAACCTAAATTGACTCAATGGAATAGTTTTTGTTGTTTGATGATGTTGTTTTTGTTAGTTTTTATGAAACTGTATTAGTAGTATTTTGTGTGTTGTGTTTTTGCGACCTTGATTTTAAGTACATAAGATAAAATCTCATCCGTTAAGTTTTTGTCGTTTGTCTTTTGAAAGATCTGAAGTTTGACTTTGTCGTGTCTTTGTGATTTTACACTTCCGGATTTTGTGGCTGAAATACAATGTACGATACGGCAAAAATTAACAAATATAGTGAACTCGTCTGTTTGTAAACTGTAAATTGTTAAATGGCGATACATGGAATCTAACTTTTAAAAACATTTTCTCTTTTTAAGAAAACCGCAGGAAGGAAAAATGCCTTGTGTTCAATTTTGCTCTGCGAAAAGGCTACCTAATTAGGTGCAAGTGACAGTTTCGCCTTTTTAATAACAATGCCATCGGTATCTCAGCAGACCTTCAAAGTCCGATAAGTGACCAGCATGGCCCTCAGTGATAGATGTCTTAACAATGGCTATACTTTTGAAACATTAAAAAAATATAAAAGTATAATTTCTTTGTCAATTGTTTTCTTTTGGCCAAGCCATAACATGTTCGAAAGGTAAGACAATAACCTAATATCTTAGCAACGATTGAAGTGCTAACATTTTATTCCACTGCCGAGAAGTAAAGAAAACAAAGTGTGAATATAGATAATATTTTTTTTCACAATAAGCAATCAAACAAGCATGTATTAGATACGAGGGTGATAACTGCTGTGACAAAGAATTCTTTACTGGCTATCGCCTCGGTCAATGACATTTTGCCGGTAAATGTCACATCATATTCGATGGATCATTGGTCAATACTTACATCATTGTTTTATTATGTGATCAGCCTAAGATTAAAAAAAAAATGTAAATGGATTTTTGAATAGGAAATATGCCATTAGGGACAAAATGCAACAATTTTAATAGTCTATGCTGTATGGTCAATGAATCAAAGTCTGATTGTACTTTAGATAGGGAAGTTTCAGACAGTGAATATGAAATAACATCTTGTCATAACCAGTCATAACTGTGCATGCATAAATCATACTATCTCAGTGATATACGCACACGCAGTTAATGCCGCCTGCCACCAGATGAGTCTCAATTATTCAAGAAAATCTTAATTTGAACAAAATGTCCTAATATTTTAAGAAAAGTAAAACGATTCAAGACTCATGTAACACTTTACATGTAATGTGCGATTAAAGTCTTATTTTGCAGTATTCATCACTACTGTGAAAATAGTAAAAGTAAGGTTTTTTTCCGCAAATTTGACCACCTTTTGGTAATTAACTTTTAAAGCGTTTAAATTCACTTCATTCCAACTGTTGGTTAAATACAACTCTCATAAGTATATTCATATTTTTTTTTGCATAGACATGTTCTTAGTGTTATATTTGTGAATGTGCCATAAGTATTACGGTAATGTGATTTATTTCGTCCTTAATATTTTTTATAAACTATCTACTCGTATATTTTTAAAAGTTATCTACATGCTTGTAATTACTTTATTATATTCACACAAGTGTTTTATGTAATGAACTACGTAATCATTGTTACCAAACCATTACATTTTTTTTGGTTACGGAACGTCGGTGGTTCTTCTCAGGAAGCCGTTTGCGTTTGAAATAATGCATGGAAGGGCACCTGAGATGTTCCTCCACTGGTAAAGCTGAAATGTTGTCTTAAGAACTACATTGTGCTGGTCGGACGCAAATTTTCGCCCCTAAACCAATAAAAAAGTCAAAATTGAAAAATTTTCACGTAAAATCCCGACATTTTAGAAGTGGAATAAAAAATGAGTTTAAACCGATATTCTACTCGAAGTAAATAATATAACATATAGCTTTCATGTTGCTTAAATAAGTGTATACAAGTATTCGAAGAATCTACTTATAACATATGCGATTATTTTAGTCAGAAATGTAGGCTTTATTTGAATCCAAATGTATTTTGTAAATTCAATGTGTGTAATTACTTGAAACTAATCCTCAAACTCATACTTTTTGAAGTCATGATGAACCTCTCTTGAAGAAAGGATAATGACGATTGTCATCTTGCTTATTTAAAGCTCCATTCACACCCATATAATAGAACGAATAAGGTTTCTGATCACATCCAATTTATATCCCGTTCATTGGTATGGACTCCTTGACCCGTCCTTGTTATTTGTTTTGAAAGGCAATACTTCTTTACCTCACGAACAGCTAAATGAAACATTTGCTAGTACTAGCGTTTAGATTAAGTTATTAATCGTAGAAAAGATTGCCCCGTTTGATATCATTGACAATATTGCCATTTGCCGTCGGTTCCAGACATTTTTCAAAAATAAAAGAGGAAAAGGGCAGAATACGAGCACATTGAAGACCTTATTTAATATGATGATTTATGCTTTAAGAATTTTCTTTTTCTTGTGAAAGGTCAATTATTTGTTACTACTCATTCGCTAGCTAATTGGACCATTGATGATTATCCCTGATAAATTTCAGATATATTTTTTGTCGAACGAAATTATGCATTTAAATACCTATTTATAATTTGCACTTTTTAACCCTAGCGCTTAACAGTTTGATTTAAAATCTGATGTAAAATCTAAAAGAGCAAAAAAAAAAAAAAAAAAAAAAAAAAAATTGCTTATTCACGAGTGCCAAATTAGATGATGTGTTATATGAAGTTTGGTGAAATGAATAGATTGACAGACTTACCAAATTAGGGACAAAACAACATACAAATAATATCAAATGAGCACTAGAAAGAAAAGAATAGACTACATAGTGTGAAAGGTAATAAGAATTAATAATTAACTTTACAATATTAGGCACTTTTTCACTTCAAATGTAAGGCTAATATGAAGTTCAGCACGGCATTATGAACATAAAACAATGCCACTATGCAAAATGTACGGCCTTTATGTGAAAACTCGGCTATTATGAGATTTGAAAATTTTTATTGGCTCCCCAGCTCGGCCATTATGACTCTGCTTTTTTCATTTAAAAAAAGTCGCCATTTTGAATTGCTGTAAGGTTGGTTTCCGAGACATTTTTAAAACAAAACATGAATCTCATTTTTAATACCCAACCATAACGGAATTTTACGTTCACTACGTAAATATGTGTAGTTAATAAATAAAATTGTCAATAATTTTTTGACACTGAATATAGTCTACTGACTGTACCAGAAAAAAGAACTCGAGATATTCTTTTATTTATTGTCTTTCCATTTGCACATATGTTTCCGAGATCGGGAACGTTATTGGTAGTCATGTCTTCTAAGACAAAACTTATGGAATGTCATTTATAACTCAGTAAATTCTAATGCTGAATTGGCTATTTAATAAAGAATAAATGAAAATTTTAAAAGCAGTATAAATTGTTTATTGGGAGGAAGTTCACAGGTCTCAAATAGTCGAGAATTAAACTAGAAAATTTGTCACGGATTCTCCTTAAGATTATTTTATAATTTCGAAGTGTTTACGTTTCAGAAATATCTTTTATATTCATATACTTATTTTAATTGATGGCCAATGAGGTTCGCTGAATTCAGACAAATGAAATGACCAATGAAATTTTTACTACTATTCAGTTCTTCCTTGTTAATTTTATCTTCCCTGTAAATTTTACAGGAAGTCAAAGCGTTCCCGGACGTACTTCGTCCGATAAAGTAGACATAATTACACAATCTTGAAGTTACATGTGTATTGGTAAAAGCTTTGTTAGGACATGAGCATGTATAATTAATTTCCATTCCTCTAATGAAGTTTTAGAAATGTTTTATAAGTTTGTAAGTGAAATCTATTCACATATGTTACATAGTCTCACAGTTTGACTAACGATACAATTGTTATTTTGATATTTCACTAACGTCATATTGTGAACTTGCAGACAAGATCAAACGATTTGGAGCGGCCACTGACTTTATACAAGGTTAAAACTACTTAACATTTTAATTATGATTGCCATATAACAGAGAACAAAATATATTAAACGAAATATTTTCACAATACGACTCAACATGGGACACAACGTAAGCGCATTTTATTATTGATTGCACGAACAATATTTTATTCGAATTTAGAAAAATTAATTCTCATAAATTCATTATTTCATACTGTGACGAGGAAGTGTTATAAATTAACAGACACGACTTTGATGGATAAATTGTGATTTTTGCCATGCATTTGGGATTACTCATTGACAAATACTGGCGCGGAAATGGATGTCATGACTGTAATTTGAAGATGAACAACAATCAATTTTCGCATTACAACTCTCAAGATCAAAATGAGGCAATTTGTTAATGATTGTCGCATCAAATGATAAGTCGGAAATCATGACATGTACAGGATTGATATTTACAACAACAGAATCTGATTTAGTTTATCTGGACGATTCATTTTCTCCGGATTATTCAGCAGTAGCTGTGTTCTATATTTGGTAAAAGCTAGATTAATACGGATTTCGGATTTTATGGCTTTTATGATGAAAGGAAATGTATTACATATATTAACAAATAGATTAGTTTAATACATTATGTCGACGCGTTTTTACGTTATTCGTTTTTTTCGTTACAACGTTAATGTTCATATGCAGAAATTATGTTTTTTTAGCTCATAAAAATATATAGTTTTTCAATTGTGAAAATTCAACCAAATATTTTTGAAGTTACTGTAGATATATATCTTTGTACACTTTTTAAATAACTAAAATGTTAAAATATTATGATTGAACTGTATACGTGTATACTTTCACGTTTTTCTTTCATATCCGGCAACATGACAATAGTTCCTTACCATTAGGTCACTATGTCAATTGATGTTTATTATCACTTTGACCTCTGTTATATTCTAGTAAGCTAGACAAACCCTTATTTATGAACAAAATCTGTAAATAGATAGGAAAACCGTCCCATATCTTACAAAATGGTTGAGAAACATTAAAAGAAAATAAAACTTAAAGAATGTAAAGAAAACGATAAGGAAATCCGACTACAAGTTATAAGATTTTTTTTCAGAATTTTCACATGCAGATATAGTTATTAAGCATTTTGTATTGAATTCAAAATACATCTGTATTTAGATTTGTTTTTATTGATACATTTATCACAGAATATCTTCACATTCAGCGCTATTTTCTTCAATTATTATCATGCTATAAAGCTATTGCTCTTTGAACTTGAAGAAACAATAATTTATTTAAAAGGCTAAGTAGGCTTTTAAATATTTACCATTAAAAAATCAATTGTATCATTCATATTTTTCGGAATGTCTTGATCATGATCAGTATTCAGAAATGATATGCAAAAATATCTTTTTTTTTCTATCTGCCGTTTAAAACATGACTTTTAAACTATAAGTGAGATACAAATATTGAACCTTTAAGAGTATTAGTATTAACAATAGTATAAGGATAAATGCAGTTCAATTTTAGATGTACTAAAGAGCGTGCTATTCTCTTCCATGCTTCTTTACATACGAATTTAATGGAATTTCTCTGGCACAAAAACTGTTCTCACGATTGGTGTTTAAAAATAGGCAAACGCTTTTCAAAGGAAAGAGAAAACTTAATTAAGAATCTTATTCACCGACAATAACCTCAGGAAATTGCAGATTTGCTATTTGTAGACATCTATTCAAAGATTGTAAATAACCACATCCTTCAAAATCGTATTGCGTATCACTTGCTGCAAAGTATCATTCATTGCAATTTGTCGAACCATATAAAATATATACAACTTAAATTCATCTAAAACCTTATTTCTTACTTTCATATTAAATAATTTTAATTTTAATCTCCCTTGTGGCAGAGAAATTGCCTTTAAGGCATCAAAATAACATCCACCGTTCATCTCCGCGTGATCATAAGTGTCGACTAAATTTGTTTGAATTACTGAGGTATATGCATCTCGGGGGGGGGGGGGGGGGTGATGATCCCTGGTATTGGTTAAGGTTTGTAACACCCAGGTTAGTCAATATAACATTTCCTGTCAGGGCGCCATATGACCTAAAAATGTGTTGGTACGCCGTAAAACCGAACAATAGAGAAATAAATTTTAGGAGCTAGGAATAATGGATATGAACCTTATTCTGGCCACGGTCAGGTTGCCTCACAATACTTATTTCTTGAGTCAGTTACAGTAACTGATTTATATTGAGTATATTTCATTGAAAATTTGTTTAGTTGTTGTGTAAGATGAAATTTTATTTCATCTCATGAACTTCGAAAACATTCTTAATAGTGGCGTTGATATTTATTTATAAAGCTCACTCGATGAAATAAGATTTAATTATTTATTAAACACAAACAAACAAATATCCTCTTTATATGAGATGAGGGAGACTTTAACATAAATGTTTAAAGTAAGACATATTCGAATCCAGAAGGTAAAGCATAAGCTATTTATTGTGTAATTTATGGTTTATTTAGTTTAAATTATGGTTTAATTGTAAGCTGTTGCATAATATAATCCTTGTTTTGTCCTTGTGCCCTTTCCTGCGTTTGTTCGATGCCTTGTGGGTTCCGTGTCGGTGGTTCGGTTTTACCGGGTTTTATTGGGACTGCTTTCATTGGTTGCCGCCTTTCCTTGTTGATCTTTGTTCTCAAAATTTAGACCATTGGTATATTGAACAGTATTTTGTTATATGATTATCATCGATTTCTTATTACGTGATTTTCTTAATTGCAGGTTTGTTAGAATTCAAAGAAGGGCGTCCGTTGCCAAGGGGTTATGGTCGTTGACTTTTAGCCACTTGCCTCTCACCGCTGTAGGTGCGATTCTCGCAAAGGACTTTGGATTATTTCATTTATGGAAGCTATTCGGCTACCTGAGGGAACGTCAAACCGATGGATCTACTACGGCATATATTTGTACCTGAAATTATGCACAGTCATATGAAAGATAACAGTAAAAACATATATTGACCATAACGCAATAGTCATCAAACCAAATTATTATTTAATAAAGTAATGTAACCTAACTTACAAAGGACAGTAGACGCAATAAACGGTTATGTATTATGTAGAAGATGTTAATTGATTCAAGTTCAATTGTGAAGAAAAAGCATGTTGAAACATTCGTTACGTTAAACCCATAATCTTGCTTTCTCTATTGCTTGATGGAAAAGTGAGTGTTTACCTTAATGTACAAATCATTCATAACTGCAGATTCCTTAATAGTATTGTATTGTAAAATTATTTTGTATCTTAATAATAGATCTGACAATACGTTCTTGGGAAACGACAAATTGAAAAATTAGATGAAATAACACGACTCTCACTTGATAAAGGAAAAAATATAATACACCAGATGAGTTAATATTTAATGAACTGAATAACAGAAATGCGTAGAATAAATACCAACCATGACTGCATAACACAATAAATAATATTGTAATTCTCTATTTTTTAAGGATAAAAAAACAACAAAAACGTTTTCGTTCAATGTGCCACATTTTCAAATTCTTTTTTATTATTTCCACTCCCGTTTCAGCATTTTTGATTTCTATAGTCTAGTAAGGTTAAATCAGGCACACTCATTCTTTCACAAGTATTTATTTCATATTTGTAATACATACCTTTTTCACCAGTTATTGTTACATTCATCAAAGGACATATTACCCTTCTGCCTCTGATTTACCAAGAAAACTTTGGTCATTGCAAACTAGATAATTATCGAATGGTCTTATGGTGAAGCAAAATGAATAACTCATAAATAAATGCTAGAAATACACATAATTTTTACAAAGCGATGGCACAAAAATAGAATGACATAAATTATCAGCAGGAAGCAGAGTCTTTATAATTAACAAATCTCTTACTAACATAATATATTATATATATTTGGTATTCAAACGCTAGCAAAAATTTAATACAACAGTTCAATGATACGAAAGACATTTCCAACATTTTCTTTTACAATTCAATATTCTGTGGGTACAGTAAAATCTGTGTGTAAAATGTCTACCAGTCTTGTTGCCGTTTATGGAGAACAAAGCCATTTCCCACTATATATTTTTGCTTAAATATTGTTGCATATTCTTATTATAGGAATTGTAATAATTGCCATTGTACAACAGCCTAGTTTATAATGATAACAATGGTACAACAAATTGGGTTTCAAACAAAAACAGTGTAACAGACTTTATTTTTTAGTAACATATGGGAAAATCAAAACAGTTTGACATATTGTATTTTCTCCATTTTATGTTTTAAACAACGAAGTATAAACTGCCGCATACTAAATTTCATAATCGATTTGAATTGAATTGAGACGGTTTACATAAACATTTAAAGATATCCATTGGCCTTGGCAGGCACGTTTGACATTTATCGCTTAAAACCTTAAAATAACAAGCTGAAATTCTTTTTATAACAGCAAAATGTTCATACTTATTCATTCGAAAAGCACAATAAAACGTGACAAGTCTAACATTAATCCTTTTAAACATGCAATAAGTTTCATAGTCCTTAATATTATTTTTGTGGACCCTGAAGTAGAGATAATCCCTATATAAAGCCATCCCAGCAAAGTTGAAAATGCTGCAGGCGCCGTTTGTAGAGCTTGTTCATGGGCTGTAGCGGTAATTGCACGCTACCATTCACGCCCTGGCACCGGTTGAATGCTTTTTTCCATACAGGGCATTTTCAAAATAAAGCATCTAAAACAGTTACAACTTGTAAAGGTAAATTGTACGCAAAATGTAAAGGAACTTTTGGCGTTTATAACTATTGAAACGACCCTGTCTATCGTAAATCCTATGTAGGAAATAAATAAATAAACATCCATTTCTTTTCAAAATTAGTTGAAAATAGTTGATCATGTGTGATGATGTATATTTCTGGCAACAATGATGATGGTTTACACCAGAATTTGTATAAATGTGTGAATGACGCATGCTTTATATCAGGATATAAATATTCTTAGCAATAATGGATGCTTTCTAATAGATAACGAAATGATCTAGGAATAAACCATGTCCTATTCTTGTCTCTATAAAAATACTTAATTAACGTGTGTTGATCCCAATTCAATATAAGAAACGTAAAGGGACGTGATTTGCAATGTTTTACGAGATATGTTTGACAATTTGTTTAAGCTTTTGACAAATACATTGTAAAATGTAAGATCATTTGCTTTTTCTGCCTTCTTTTAATTGTGCAGAACGACCTAAAAATTAAAAGCGTTTAAATGATTTTCTATCGCATCGAGGTAAGAGTCGCGCAAATTAGATTTTTTTTGCTCCCCGAAGGAAGAGCATATAGTCGCCACCTTGTCCGTCTGTCCGTCCGTCTGTCCGTCCGTTGTATTGTCCGGAGCATAACTTGAAAACCCTATGGGATAATTTGTTAAAACTTCATACAGTGGTAAAGGGCATTGAGGGGGAGTGCAGTGTCAAAGAACAATAACTGTATTTTGTCCGGTTTTTGAATTATCTCCCCTTATGGAAAAATCTTGACCGGGACATAACTCTAAAACTATAACAGATATCAACATAAAACTTTGTAGGTAGATTGATCTCAATGGGTAGATGTGCAGTGCATCAGAAACATAACTCTATTTTGTCCGGTTTTTGAATTATCTCCCCTTATAGAAATATCTTGTCCGGGACATAACTCTAAAACTATATGAGATATCAACATAAAACTATGTAGGTGTATAAACCTCAATAGATAAATGTGCAGTTCACAAGAACCATAACTCCTTTTTGCCTAATTATCGAGTTATTGCCTTTGTTAATTTTAACACTTTGAACTTTTTCCGGAACATAACTCTAAAACTATAAGAGATATCAAGATGAAACATTGTAGGTAGATATATCTCATTGAGTAGAAGTGCAGTGGAAAAGAACCATACCTCTGTTAATCCTCAATTTTTAATTATCTCCCCTTTTAGAAAAATCTTGTCCACGACATAACTGTAAAACTATATTTACATGAAACTTTGTAGGTAGATATATCTCAACGGGTAGATGTCCGGTGCACAAGAATTATAACTCTTTGAAGTAAATGCCCTTTGTTTATTTTTACTCTTTGAACATTGTCTGGGGCATTACTCTAAAATTATAAGAGATATGAACATGAAACTGTGTAGGTAGATGGGTCTTAATGGGTAGATGTGCAGTGCACAAGAACTTTAACTCTGCCTTGCCAAATTTTGTAGTAATTACCCTTTGTTTATTTTTACATTTTGAAATTGTCCGGCACATTAATCGAAAACCATAAGAGGTATCAACAAGAAACTTTGTACATTGATAGATCACATGGATTAAAAGTGCAGTGCAAAGAATAGTAACTCTGCCTTGCCTTATTTTGGAATTATTACACTTTTAACTTTTTCCTGGGACATAACTCTGAAACTACAAGAGGTGTACTTTCCTTTGTCAAAAACCTATTCGGGGAGCACCAACCGGCTCAAACCGGGCTCTTGTTATTTTCATTAGGAGCATCTTTCTGTGATATATTTTGCATATCTTTCAGTTTCAAGTATCTCAGTAGATGTATTTAAGATTGTCAAAGCCTTTAGAACTTAGTGGAGCTCTTTTATAGTTTGTCAATTTCATTGTTATCTATTTTAAGTTTGAAGACAAATTCAACCTGTCGGGATTATTTGTGTTTGAACTACATCGATTCTGAACCTAACAAGTCCAATTTTCAATTGTAATATCTTACCAGTTTTAAAATGGAAGTCAAGGTTTAGTGAAATTACATTAAAATGTGGATGTCACATATCAAACTATTCATCAATTTCAGTACCGACTGAAAAGCGAATAGTACTGATCATGGTCTGCTGTGTACCTTTAAGTAATATGTTGCAGTCAGCAAGATAAAAGCTTAGTATCGAAACAGAATGGACAAAGTTTATAACACTTCAAATTATTTGACACAAACGGACACAAATAAATTTAATAACATAAAAATAAGCATTTTCGAAGTATGGTTCTGAATAGGACACCAATTTTCTTACAAAAACCCTTAATCTTTTGTTGATAACGTGGATCGTGAAATCGCAAAATGTTATTTCTTTATTGTATTTTTGTCTTACATAGGTAACCAGAAAATGCCTATTTCATTGTAAGAAAAAATTAAACTTACACATCGATAAAAAATAGATTATTTGCCAGGCAGTTATTACATGCATTCAAAGGGTAATCAATTATCAAAATATTCTACTGATTCTTAATAACATTTTCAAATGTATAAGAACTTCCCAGTGTAAGATATTGGAAGGAATTTAATATAGAAATTTAACTGAATACACTCTTTAACTCTAGTTGGTCTTCTAAGCTTCTATTGAATAGATTCTCATCTTAACAATAAGTTTACCCATAGTGTCTGTCCTTGTTATCTAATATTTTAGCTGCATTTTCCCTAACATCGCAATAGTCCCAAAATTTGCTGATTCTTTTGTTATACAATTGCCCGGCTTTGAATACGGAACAATCCACAAAAGGTTTCAGTAATTTAAGCACAAGAAAACAAAATTGACCTTCCAACAGTATAGAGCCTGGTCATACTGCATGATTGTGTAGGTAAGTCTGACGCTATACAGGTGACAGAGGCTTAATAGCTTTCTTTTACAGCAGGTTCAGTGTTAATAAGAATAAATTGGTGCTATGGTTATATATATTGTAGATGAATAATAAAAGGCGTCATTGACATGTTCTGAAAATCATGGTTCTATTCTAGTTTTTATATAATAGTTTATTCCCACACCTGTTCAGAACTAAATACTTATGAGTTTATATATTACATGTTAATGGTTTGATAATTGATAATAACATGACTATATTTCGGTTCAAGAGTGCTTAAATATTTGAATTTCAAACAATGAACAGAATATAAACAGTGCTTAAAAATACAGACTGTTAAGGCAAATGGTTGATACATTATGTGTTAGAATGATGTAGATAACTTTATTTGCAGCTTGTAATATCTACTGCCAATTTTGAATTAAACAATGGCGTCTTGTAAGTAGGCAAAGAATATTAGTTGCTGTTACACTAAGTCATTCAGAAACGCTCAGATCAACGGAGCCTTTTTCATCCATTTCTATTTTATTACACTCTCGGAACTTCCTTTTCTATTTTTGTTTGCATTTTACTACAGTTTCGGTTTTTACAGGGATAATTTATTCACCCACGAATCCATTATTAGAAGCAGTATACTGATTGTTCAATTTATTTAAAATGATATTAAAAGGCATACTATCATAATATCGTTTAAATCATTTGTATATAACCTTGTTATGCACAATTTATATTATGTACCTTGTTTGACATTTACATCAAAGGAATCAGCTTTCATCAATGTCCGCAAATAAATTTTATCTTTGAAGATAAATATGGAAACTTATTACAATAAATAACAATAAGTTATGACATCAGTGTCATTAAAGAGGAAAAATGGTCGTTCATTTTGCTATAATTATAGCTAAAATTAAAGGCATTCATAGAGCAAAACATCTTACCAGTCAACAAAGACCCAACCACTTAAATTGACCTTTATCAAGATGTCGTGTTATTCAATCATAACAACTGTTTTCTTCTGACTTAAAATCTGCAGACGATTTGAGAAAATCAATGTAAGATTTAGAATCTCTTTTGATTTTACAAATATTCTGCATTTAATTGAGCATAATACATGTGTATTATCCCATGGCATGACAATTTAAGGGTACAAACGAATATATTATCATAAGGGGTGAATTGTCTTTAAATATTTGAAAATAATAATTTTTAAGTCAAATGCATTTCGAATATTATCTGTTCTAGTAATATAGTTTTAGCTTTAGGTGATTTAAATGCATTCTGCATACGGGTCTACGAGTTATAACTCAATTATAACACAATACAATAATTCAGCTAAGGAAAAGTCAATACACCATCTATGCGTGTCTATGCGGAATAAAAACTAAATACCTCCAAATTTGACCAAGTTATCGAAATGCAAAGAATGCTACCTATACATACCCGGCGCACATCGTCACAAATTTTATGACGTCATAAGAATTTTCTTAATGTTTTTCAAAGTATTCTCTGTGTTTCTCGATGCATTTTGCGTTGTTGGGCGAGCCATTAATCGAAAACATACGATTATATGTACACATGAATGATTTTTAATATGTCGATTTTTTTTTTCATTCAAACTTTAATTTTATTTGTATTCAAAACGAATGAAAATATTGCACCAAGCGTTATTCTGTGAAATCTATAGCCGATTTTACATGTTAAACAAACGAATATCCTCAATATAATCAAATTGTCTTTATACATTTATCTAATTTGCTGTGCGACAAAATGTTTGTTTATAATAATCATAATTTGTAATTTGACTGTGTGAAAAGTTCTTTCTAGGTTTATTGATAAGTGGGTGATGTATTCACGCGTACACAACTCGCTTTTCATTTAAATTTACTGTCAAAGTTATTTCATTCTAGGTGTTTTGTTATGTTTATTATCACAAAACAAAATCTAATTTTACAATTCTAAAACAGTTAATATACGAGTATATAGCTTTATACACTTTTAGCTAATACAGCACAGTTGCTTTATTTGATAGAATATGAAAATCCATTTTGAATTGTCAGCAGAATATCTGCACTATCACAAGAATGATTTATTTTTAGGTATTTCAACATTTCACATTTTATTAATATATATTGTACAGCATAAATCGTGCAGTTCCAAAGGGGATTCATATCAAATGTAATTTATATGACAATAAACAGATACATTGATATCAAACTAATCTAATAATTGATTGTAGCATATTGATATATAACTAAATATTCTTTTCATCTTATAACGTCATGCATTTGTATTATTGATTTTGGTTTGTACAGAATTTGTTTTAGTTCGATTGTGTAGGAAGCTATAAGCTTATAGACACACTTTCGAATCCCGTTCTGGAACCAAGCAGTACCATGATTGATTTTGTGCGCATGTACTTCTGTTCTGTAATTTTTATTTGATATTCTGATTTCCCGCTAGTGATTTAGAGGTATAATGCGTTCATTGTTTGAAAAGCTATATCCAAATAACCAGAATGGAAACAAACCCAATCATCAAAGAACAAATAACAGGAACAAATCAAATAAAAATCAATTACAATAAAGCAAACGAACTACAAAAAAGGAAAATAAATAAATAAATAACTTGTCGCCCTTAGTTTTTTGTATTCATTGGCTCCATAACTCCCTTTATAGATTTGACATTCCGTGTATAAAATGAAACAGAATTCCCTTTGATATATTAATACAAAATTCTAATTTTTTTAATTACACAAATCTGCTTATTCATTTTGCATAATATAGACAAGCATTTACGATTGTTTCAGTTGACTTTAAAATAACATAAATTGGTGCTTTTAAAGTTTATCTTTACATATACGTATATATTCTTTCCATTGATACATAAAAATAAACCGGTAAGCTTACATTATTTTTTCATCAAAAAGTAATATAAGAGTTGAAATTTAACAAGTTTTGATAATTCCTCGAGCGATTAGAATTTGAAAATTTCAAACACAGTTTATTGAGTCTGTTCATGAGAGATAATGTAAATGTGCACCATCTTTTACGCCACCTAGCACTGGCTTCATCAGTGTTCAATCTTTTCAATCCTCAACACCTAATTTACCGAAAGGAACAACAAACAAACCCCACCTCGATGTGAAGTAGGGTGAAGTGGTTTTTAAAGCTGTGAGAAAAAAATGACACCGCAGCTTAAAACAACAGCAGTATTATATGAAATTTGACGTCGGTTTGACTGTTTGCAGCCAGTGAGTAGAATCGTTATTATATAAATAACACATGGGTTTGTGGGTAACAGTAAAAATATCATCCCGAGGAAAATACTGTTACCCGAGGCGTAGCCGAGGTTAACAGTATTTATACGAGGGATGATATTTTTACTGTTACCAACAAACCCATGTGTTATTTATTTTATTACCCCGAACAATTACTTTGATGATCTGAATTTCTCAACTAAATCTAACCCTAACAAAAATAAGCCAAGAGAAGCAATAACTAAACTGTCCTTACCTTGCAAGTTTTAAGTGCACTGTAGGCCTACTTGAGAAGATGTTTTTCTTTTATTCCTTAGGCAAGAGATGATATCTACCAGTCATAAACATAAAATAAGCTGTGTTTTGTTCAGAAAACAAAACACTAACCCATTTATAAGGTCATGATCTGTGAAATCTGATCCTTCTGCATCCAGAATATTCTTCGCAAAGTGCATTTAGAAAATAACGATGATATCCTACAGATGTCTGTCCACCAACTCTACTGTATCTGTAACGTTTCACTGGTTAAAATTGTTAAATTATGCTTTGTTGCATGCTTTAATTGCCTGCATGTTCCAGTTTCACACAAAATTATTTACATTACAATTACTTCCGTTGAAAGTCCTGTTGACTATTCAACAAAAAGATATTTAATACGCGAAAGGGACTCTAGGTTGCAAAGAACTAAATTTTATCAGAGTAATAGTTACTTCGGAGATGCCCTATCGTCGAAAATAAGAATGAATCGAGAAAAAAATGGCGGCCTTTTTATTTCATTTTATTTAGAAAATAGACCACGTGACCAGATTTTATACTGTTAAAAATACTGTTACCTATGTAACAGTACAAAATTCGTAGTCAAGTGGTACACTTGCATTAACAGTAAGAATAACTCCCAGAGGCCTATGGGAAATTAGCATTACGAAAAAAGTGAGGGGTAATAATCAAAATTGTTATCAGAACTTTTATGTTCCACAAAAGTATTAAGAAAAGAAAAATGCGGCCATTAAACATTTTGCCTAAATTCTCTGCTTAGAAAAACGCGTTCTACAAATATAGACTATCAAAAATGTCTTAATCGATTACAGAACTGGTTTTGAGGAGATGACGTTTTAAGATAAGTCCCAAATCTCATTTCAGATTCTGATGTATTACCGTGTCATGACATCAATTTGGAGAACTCTAAAGGTCATCTGTAAGAGATAAAGCTCTTATAAGATTCCTGATAAGACAATATAATTAAGATCAATTTATGTCATTGTGTGTAGCTGAGAAATGTAAAAGTAAGTGATAAACATAGATAATTCAACATGTTATAAAAATTGAAATCATTGGTCTAAACTAGAAATTGTTGAAGAAGAATTTTACATCTAATCAAAATATTAAAGTAATAAATAGTATTTTTTTAGGAAAATGTGTTACATGTTAATGACAATGTTAAATATTTGATAATGTATCAAAACGTTTTAATACCTATTCGTTCATTTGTGCCAAATCGTCACAATTGTCTGAAGGAAATAGTTCAATATCAATGACCCTCTAAGTATTCATGTATTCACAAGATACGATACCACAAAATGTAACTGTTTATGCGGAAGAAAAGTAAAATTTCCTTTTTTGTTTTGTTCGGATATAAACAAAATGTTTGAATTTGTATATACAATGTATTTGAACTGTGTGATTTTATAGATTGTCAATCAACCTAAGTTTACATATAAGATGCCGCAAATATATCAAACGTATTACGTGAATATAATTAATCGGTCGCTCGGGAGAATGTTATATCCTAATAAATTGCTAGACCGTTATGACGCCTAAAGGAATATATGTCAAGTACTGTATCATTAAGAACAAACTATGACATTGTTCCCACTGAAACTGTGGAGTATTTTAATAATTGATAAATGTCATTAATACCCCTGAGTGACAAAACTAATACATGTAATATAATGAACACAATGGGGGAATATTATGATAAAAAGAATTCATCTTTGATGAAATGTCATATAGGCCACAAGGTTGCCATAAGGCATCATGCATCAACGTTAAGCTTTTGAACAGATCGACTTTTATCGTTTTTCGAATCACTTGTTAGAATCTACATAAGATTAAAATTTATTGTTACATCAGCTTAAAAGCTCTTGTTACAATATATTTTAAGCTTTTGTTACTCCGGATTTAAAGGTTTTGTTACATCACATTTTAAACTTTTGTTACGTAAGATTTAGATCTATTGAAATATCACATTAAAAGCTTTTGTTACGTCAGATAAAATTGTTTTGTTACATCTGATTAAAAGATACTGTTTGAGCAGACTTAAAGCTATCGTTAACTCTGATTAAAATCTTTTGGTACATTACATTTTCAACTTTTGTTACATAATATTTATACATATTGTAACATCACATTAAAAACTTTCGTAACATAAGATTTAAAGTTTATTATAACATCACAATAACAGCTTTTTTTACGTCAGATTAAAAGCTTTTGGTACATCAGTTTTAAAACTATAATTTTTACATCAGATTTAAACTCTTGTTACACAATATTAAATGCAAGTGTACTTGTTAATGTAATAAAATAATTTTATAGTTATAAATGAGATATTTCTTCAAGGCATATTGGTTTTTTACCAAACAGGAATCCATTGCAATATGTTCGAAACAAAAATTTACTTGATATTTAAGAGGCCATCTTTAGATCTATCTTCTGATTAAAGTATTTATAAATTCTAAATTAATTCAATATTTGTTGAATAGAACGTTTATCTTATGTGTGCGCACATGTATGTATGCCTCAAGTTTTTCATTATTTATATAACCTGAATAAGTCATTGCTAAAGATTGTTTTCATTCCATTTTCATCCTATTCCTTTGTTATCTTATTAAGTTTCGGTGTCTTTTGATTTCTGTTTTAAACAGATAGCAAACGAAGTTGTCCTTTTTGCTGCATTTGATCCACTTAATATAAAATTTGGTAAAGGATATGTCTTATATCTGTTATATTTTGCTGAATAGGTGTTTTTATGGATACTAACACTTATTACAATTTACAAATCTTAAATGCTGCCAATTTGTTAACCGACCCAACCTGCAATGTTAACATTTTGTTTATTTAGCTTATTTGCTTTGATTATGTCAGAGATGAATAACATTAATTTCATGTATATGTTATTAATGTCATTCAAAAAACGTGTTATTCTGCCTGCAAATTTTTTTTTATTTCCAGCCCTTTCTAAATTGAACTGTGACGTATAACAGAATGACGTTCCTTCTGTGATACATGTAACAATTCCGTGAGCAATTGCTCCAAATTGCCATAACAATTACAATTCAATATTTAGTTTCCACTGTCGTCATACTGTAATTAATTAGAAGTAATCTTTCACAATAGATATTTACTTTTTATTTACATGAACTTGTTGTATATCCTAAAATGAAATTTCCCCTTTTATTGACATAAAGATTGTTGTAAATGGCAACCACAAACGGAAAATTGCGAGGCTTAAGGGTTTGTATTAATAATTGATAAATGCCAAGAATTTCCCTTGTGCGGTAAGTCACCACATAAACTCTTTTGACATGGTCTCGGATCGTTAATTTTAAATAACTTGATGACATTTCTTTGTAAAAATTGATTTTTAGTCACGATCACATTACGTGACCATTTTCACGTATATTTTAAGCAATGAAAAACTTTTCTTATTCTATTGAACGTTTTGCATTAAGATTATCTAGTTTAATTTAAAATTGCACCAGTCTGTGTCTTCATTCAGATGATCAAGCAAATCAGTTTTGTTATTTGAAAAAAATCGCATCTAAGATGTTGTTTTTTACATTGTCATTTGATGTGATATATCTTGCGTACCTATAATTTAGGAAAGGTTTTGTATTTATATAATTTGTATTACATTTTTACATTAAGCAGACGTAAATTATGTTCAGCGGACACAACTGTTCCTTTAAAGATTTTATCTATTAATATTGCTTAATAGGTATTTTTACGGATATTCATGATACTGAACGCTGAATGCAATTTCCACATCTTCAATGCAGCGGATGTCGTAGCATGGAGAGGAGAGAATACTAGTTAAAGAATAATTGAATATTAATATTTATGAAACTTTTTGATTAGAGCCAGAGTGTAATTCCTTTTCCTATTATATTGATTTTCATTGTTCATGACAGAGGTGATAAACTTTACTTTCGTGTACATGTTATAATGTCATTTAAAACAACGTGTTTTTCTGCCTTCAAATTATTATTTTCTTGTCCTTTCTAAATTGTGACGTATAAGAGAATGCCATACCTTCCATGATAACAATACAGCGATCAATTGCTCCAAAATGTCATATCAATTCAATATTAAGTTTCCACAGTCGTCATGTTGTCACCTTAATTAGAAGTAATCTTGCACAATAGATATTTACCAATTATTTACATGAACTTGATTCGACTTTTATTGACATACTAATGTTACAAATGACAACAACAAACGGAAAACGCGAGGCGTAAGGGCTTGAATTAATAATTGATAAATGCCAAGAGTAAATCACCACTCCAACTCCTTTGAAATGATCTCGGATAATATATTATTTTGCTACATTAAGCAGACTTAAATTATAGCAAATAAAACGAACAGAACAATCGTATTGACAGAATAATTTTATATCAAATGGCAGACTCGAAGGTAACCTCTAGTCAATAGTTATCATATTTTGCTATGAAAGCATTTAAAATTGCAGAACAGAAATACTTTTTTTCAAGAAGAAAATGTCATAGAGTGTTATGTTTGTTGGATAAACTAAACTTATACAGAATAATCTTTAAAGAACACGTTTCTTGGAGCTCGAACATACCGGTACAGGTGTCATATGGGTAGTCATGGTCGTAGCCATAGTTTGGCTTGAAACTATGGTAGCTTGGTAAACAGATAAACATAATAAATGCCAGACCACTTTATAATTAAACTTACGATACACACTGTTCAATCATAAGCAAAATAATGACACAACATGAAGATGTGACGTACACAAGTAAAGATGCAACACATTTTTGACGTATGTTTTGTACACAATATGTTTTCATTTGTAAAACATATGTGTTTCATGTGAACCCATATTATGTAAACATATGAAAAAAAAGGTTCTGCACCATAATGGAAAACATACGACGTACTCTTCTTAGAGACACCATACGTTTCTCCTATATTTAAAACATGCGTTTCATATACGTTTTACATGTAGTGCATTTTTACAAATGTAATAAGATATGTGACGTTAATTCTTATTTTAGATATTCTAAACTGATATGACATTGTAAGAGACAGAAATGGTGTATAAAGATAAGTTAAGTTGTTGTACTTTTTGAGATTATATAATGGAACATATGTTTGAATATGGTCCGCTCACCGCATTTTTCGTTCTGTCTATATATTGTGATAGTATATTTGCAACGCTACTGACAATAAACATTATGCATCACAATCCGTAAAGGATACGGTTATACAGGGTATTAATGACGTATTAAGATTATTGACGCTTTGCTGTGTTATACAGACCATCTCTAACCCAACACGGAGAAGATGTTCGCATCTCCTCTTGGAATTGATGGTTCCCATGAAGTGTCGTTTAATTCCAGCCAGTAGTTGCATAGTAATAGCACGGAAACGAAATTCGAGCGGACAGAAGGGCGGACGAAAGGACAACGCCAAAACAATATTACCCTTCCGATTCCATAAGCGGAGATAATAAACGAAAATAAAAGAATAATATAAATGAATGAATAAATCGTTGCCGTAGGGTTCTTTTATATTCGCTGGCTCTTAAACTCACTTTATAGATGCGACATTCTCCTGTTTGATATTTAACAGAATTTACCGTACATATATTCTTAATACATTGGCGCTAATGTATAATTCGTTACACATATTCTTTTCCATAGATGTATTAAAATAAATGTAGTAAGTTATCTTAATTTTAAAATTAAATTTTTATCATTTATGTAATTCAATAAACTTGAAAAGGGATAAGATATCGAAAACAATGATAGCAACATTAATATATGGACATTCCATACTCGGTTTGATTATGTTCATAAGAAATAATGAAAAAAGTCAACCATCTCTCTAGCTTAAGCGGTATTCTAGCTTTAACTCTTTATGTTTCAGAAGGACCAAAATATATAACAACGCTGAATTAAAAAACGGGGAGCTGTTTTTTAAGCTGTCACACGGCACTTGTAACCTGCTGCTGTGAATATAAAAATCTGAAAAAGGGACGATCCCCTCGGATGCTATGAAAACAACAGTTTTATGTGAACATTGCAGAGTCATTTTGACTGTAAAATTCTCTCAATGCAACCAAAGAGAAGAGTCGTTATTCAAAATTGTAATCAGAACTTTTATATATCACAATAGTTTCATTAAAAATGCGGCCATTAAACATTTTAAGACTATTTTAAACCATAAAAACAGATATATAGAATACATCGTTCTACAAATATATAATATCAAACATTTATGAATCTATTACATAATTGGTTTTGAGGAGATGACGTTGTAAGATAAGGTCGTAATCTCATTTCATAATCAGTATATTAACATGTCATGACATCAATTTGGAGAACTGTAAAGGTCATCTGTAAGAGATATAGCTCTAATAAGATTCGTGATAAGACAATGTTATATAGACCAATTTATGTAATTCTGTGTAGCTTAGTACGGTAAACATCACTGATAAATATCGATCATTAACATGTATCAAAATGGAGTCATTGGCCGAAACTGAATAATTGATGAAGAAGAATATTACATCTCGTCAAAATATAAATGTCATTAGTCAATGCGTGAATGTGTTGAACACAAATTTTTGCATCTTGTAAAAAGTGAGGTCATTGGTTTAAAATAGAATTTGTCGAGGAAATATGTTACACGTTGTCAAAATTAAAGTCTGGTTTAAGCTGAATTTGTTTAAGAAGAATATCTTGTCCAAGTAGAAGTCATTGGTCTAAACTAGAATTTGTTTTACAATGTATTAAAATGTTACATCTTGTCATTGGTCTTTGCTGAAATTTGATTAACGCGACTCTTCCATGATTTAACTTTATAAAAATGTACAGTGCTTCGATTAATAAGATTATATGTTAATTCTAATCATTATCTTATCATCATCTTTTCATTATCATTATTTTGTCACAATGATCGGAGTAACGATTTGTTTACCAATCTTGTAATCAAATATCTGTAAGGAAATAATTAAATCAGCTACAAAGTAGGTATTTAAGGATTTTTTAAAAACGAACATGCGTTACATTTGAAAATATCAAGGTGAAAATGATTGTCATAAAGCTACAATACCCATTCTTTCATTTGTGTGTCAAATCGTCCAGTTTGTATTAATAATAACAGTTCAATATCAATGACCCTCCAAGTATTCATGTATTCACAAAATACGATACAACATAGGTTACTTTAAGTGAGGTAGAGTTTTATTGTGAAGATAAATGTTTAAATTTTTATATACAATTTACTTAGACTGTGTGGTCAGAACATTCATATTGCGTCAATCAGCCTCAGTTTACATATAACACGCCTCAAATATATCAAATGTATTACACGGATATAGTTTTTCGGTGGCTTTGCGAGAATGTTATTTCCTAATAAAGTGCTAGAACATTATGACACCTAAAGGAATAGATGTCAAATACTATATCATTAACAACAAATCATGACATTGTTCCCGCTGAAACTGTTGAGTATTTTAATAAATGATAAATGTCATTAATACCTCTGAGTGACAAAACTAATATAATGATCACAATGGGGGAATATTATGATAAAAGAATTCATCTTTTAATGAAATGTCATATAGGCCACAAGGTTGCCGTAAGGAATCAGGAAACATATCGACTTTTATCGTTTGTTTTTCGAATCACTTCTTAGAATGTACATAACATTTAAATTTATTGTAACATCAGATTTTAAGCTCTTCTTACATCAGATTTTGTTTTTGCTTTTGTTTCATCGGATTAAAATCTTTTGTTATATCACATTTAAAGCTTTTATTACATAAGATTAAATATATCGTAACATCAAATTAAAAGCTTTTGTTACGTCAGATATTATTTTTGTTACATCTGATTGAAATATTTTGTTACAGCAGATTTAAAACTATTGTTACATCAGATTAAAACTATTGTTCCACAATATTATATGCTAGTGTCTTGTTAATGTAACAATGCAATACCATTTTAAATAAACTGTTTTACTCAAGAAATATTTCAATACTTCTTCAATCATGACAGTTTTGTAGATAAAAATGCTTGGAAAAGAATGTTATCTGACATTAAAGAAGCAATATGTAAGGCTATATTGATGGTATAAGCTTCTGATTTATTGATTTTGAACTTTTAAATTTTGTTGCATACATTTCTTCGGATGCGTTTATCTATGCAATTGTTACTGTTCAGCTATACCGAAATTGCAAAAATGTCTAGGGATTAAATTGCTTGGCAATTTACTTGAGCGAGATAGAAAAAAAATACTAGAGAGAAGGTTTCATCGGAAAAAGGGATCAATTCGTTTTCTGACAATTAATCAAATAGAATAAAGTGTTGCTTTGGTATGAGTATCATTTGTAACATTTAACAATACATTTAGGAGGATAAATTAGATCTGCAACGATTAGGCTTTTGAAAAAGAAAAAAGCATACATTCATTGCGAACGCATTTATCATTCATTTTTGTCCGTATTTGAACATCCGTACAACAAAGGATGGTAAAACTTCAATGGATGATACGATGCGATCGATGCTGGAATTAGTCTATCAATATCAATGATATTTTTTTTAAAGCTTTTCAATATTTTTTCTGAAAAAAAGTCATGGTTAAAGAAAGATTGTTTTTCATCACATTTGTTTGCTATTTTATTACATGTCAGTGTCTCTAGATTTCTGTGTTAAACAGACAGCAAAATAAGTGGTCTTATTTTTAGCATTTTATCCTATTTAATAGATCTTGATAAAGTATATACTGTTTTCTGTAAAAATGGTAATGACTCGGTGGACATAACTGTACCATAAAATATATCATCTATAAATATTGCTGGACACGTGTCTTTACGGATATGCATACTGAATATTGAGTACAAATTCCACACCTTTAATGCTGCGGATGTCGTTGCAGGAGAATACTAGTAAAAGAATAATTGAATAATTATATTCATGAAACTTATAAGACCCAACCTGTAATGTCTTTTTCTATTATTTTGATTTTCATTGTTCAAGTCAGAGATGTCATTACTTTCATGTATATGTTATGATGTCATTCACAACAATGTGTTATTTTGCCTTTCAATTATTATTTCCTGTCCTTTCTAAATGGTTACGTACAACAGAATGACGTACCTTACGTGATAACAATACAGCGAACAATTGCTCTACAATGCCATATCAATTCAAAATTCAATATTTAGTTTCCACTGTCATGTTGGTATCTAATTAGAAGTCATCTTGCACAAAAGATATTCACCAATTATCTGCATGACTTTGTTGTATATAATATAATGAGATTTCTCTTTTTATTGACATATATATTGTTACAAATGGCAACCACAAACGGAAGATTGCGAGGCTTACTGGCTTGTATTAATTATTGATAAATGCCAAGAAGTTTTCCATGTGCAGTAAGCCACCACTCAAACTCTTTTAACATGGTCTCGGATTGTTTTTATTAAATAACTTTATGATACTATTTTATTAACATAACGATAACATTATGTGACCCTTAACACGTACATGTTTAGCAATGAAAAGCTTTCCTTATTCTATTGAACGTTTGCATGAAGATTACCATTTAACATTATATTTGTCTGTGTTTTCAGTCAAATGAGTTCTGTTATTTGGAAAATATTCTCATTTAAGATGTTTTTTACATTGTCTACGTGTTATATCTTGCGTACCTATAAAATATGAAAGGTTTTGTATTTACATTATTTTTTCCTCTTTGCAGACTAAAATATAGAAAATTAAACGCCCTTTTCCTTTGCCCAATGCCATATTACTATCAAATATACGTTCACAATTTGAAAAGCTTTTGATTCATAACCGTCAAAATCGCTATTTAAACGTTTGCCACAAGTGGAAAGCTTAGTATAAATGCACATAAGAAATGACGAAGGGACCAAATGATTGTTTTGACATAATTACTTAATATTAAATTTGTGACGCAAAACTAACCTCTAGTCAATAAGCATCATATTTTGCTATGAAAGCATTTAAAATTGCAGACCAATAAATACTTTGCAAACTTTATTATTTCAAGCCGAAAGACTGGTAGAACTAATTGTTTATTTGATAAAATAAACTCAATGATTTATAAAAAGGTGTTTCTTCTGAATAATTCATAGTGATGTTTTTCATCACACAATAAGTTTAAACTACATAATATTAGTTCGATTGTAAATCAAGATTTTATAAATTCATGTCATATATCTTTCAGCCGTTTCTTGGAATTCAAACATACCGGTACAGATGTCATGCAGGGCCATAGAGAGTCTACGGTAGCTTGGTTTAGAGGGACACATCATAAACGCTTGACAAAATTATCCATAAATTAACGTTACACACTGTCCAATCATTAGCAAATATTATTATACAACCTTAGGATGTGACGTAATAAGATACGGGGCCTTTTAATCTTAATTTTTGTTTTGTGTGACATTGTAAAAAACAGAACATGGCGTAAAAAGATAAGCTCACTTGTTGTATCTTTGAGATCATATCATGGATAATATGTTTGTATATGGTCCGCTTAAAGCATTTTTTTGTTGCCACGATGTGGATAGTCTGTATATTATGACAGTATACAGTGCACATGTATATGAAACGCTACTGGCAATAAACATGATACACAACACATCATAAAGGATACGGTTATACAGGGTATTACTGACGTAATAAGATAAGTGACGCTTTGCGCTGATATATAAATCATTTCTACCTACATTTGATCATTCTTCAGGTACAACATGTCAGCTTAATTTGATAACAAGAATTGCGTGTCACTACAGTGTTATGTAATTAACAGTTACCATAACTTTTTGCCAAAGATCATATAAAGTGCAATTTTTTAAATAAATGTGGTCCGCTCAAAGCTAAACAAAGTCTGAATAAAGGGACATCTTTTATGCAACGCTTCAAAATGGCTATGAGATCATACATTATTAACTAATTTAGAGACAAAAGAGCGCGTGATAATTAATTTAGATTCGATAAGTCGATCATACAATAGAAAATTGGAAAATTGTCCGCTCATAGCGAATCAGTTTTTAACAATGAATGTTTATACATACGATATATAATATGCGTTTAATGTTTATTGTACTTTTATTCCACCTGTTGATAGTTTATTGTGATGTCCATAACACATTTCATGTTAATTGACAGAGTAATTTTTAATAACCTTTTTTTTCAAAAGAAAAACCGATTTTGTTTATTTTAATTAGAGTTCAAAACACAAAGACATTAGGTTTATATAAATTAGTAACTTGTTTTAACATATTGTACTTTAAACTTTCATATATTAAGTATTATTTCATTTAAAGCCACGTTATGCTTCACAAATGCTTTTATTTTGTATTTCTCAAAAGCTTTACATTATTGATGTACTTAAATAGTTCCCAAAACATTACTCATTGGCCTATTATCTGAATCATCTTTTTCACCTGTTGCTTTTTGCCATTAGTACAGATATAGTGATTAAGTATTTTGTATGGACATCAAAATACAACTTTGTATACATTCTGCTACCGTTATGACAAATAATTTAAAAATCAGCGCTACTTTCTTCAAATAACACACATCTAACATGCTGTAAAATATGGAGGCTACTCGTTTCCAAAAATCCTTGTTGATTTGAATTGAATAGTTTTGTTTACGAACAAAATACAATTGCATTTCTTTGTATGTGAACTCCAATGTTGCGTTCTTGGATTGATTTTGCCGATTTAACATTGTAAACATATATTTCAACAAAATACATTTTGTAAAACGACAAAACAGTAACTAGTTTTCTGTGAGTAGCAATACCTAGTTTTCATCATAACATGCGGAGTGCTCATTGTTCGTATATACGCCGACAAAATAGAAGTTACTTTCCTAGCTTTACATTGTCAAACCATCATGAGTTGGATCAGCATAATCCAGCTGTACACGTTTTTCAATAGGAAATCAAATAAGCTCCGCCCATTTCCCGCCCACTACACCATCGTAAATAAACGTATTTATCCGCTCATTTTCGGTATTTACCGTCAGCAAGAACACGCATCGGCGTAGTTTCCGTTTACCACACATTTTAGTTGTTTAGTTGTTCACCAAACATAACTCACTTGCATGATTGCCATTCTATGCCTTTACTCAATCAACATCAGCGGACTTATAATAATATAACAATAGGCCTATAAGTTTTGAAACGTTGTAGATACCACATTATCTAGAAAAAGAAACTAAAAAAAGACACAAAAAAGGACTCACCAGGTTACATGCTCTTTTGGTCTGAGGTTAAACATTTTTCAAGGAAGTAAAAATTCCAATTTGCATGTGAATGAGTAACTTACCACTTTCAACTTTTCAAGTCAACATCTGATAGAGATTTTGATACGACTAAATACTAATAGTCTAATAAAGACCAAATTCTGGCTGTTGTCTTTCCTAGTAGTAGCATTTACTATTACATTAGTAACCTTAATTCTATCGATGACTTGACAAACAATAGTAAAAATGTATGTACCCTTTCGTACATAGCTTTTTATTTTTTTCATACTGTATAGATATATTTTCCCATTTTTACCCTTTTTTTAAAAATAATATTTAAATGTGTATAAAGATATGTATCTTGATTATCAGTTTATGTATACCTTGTTTATTTCATCTCTAAGAAAGCCATCAATTACAAATCATAATAAATATTCTGTGCAGTATTTTATGTGAATAAATTTAGTTCTCTGCGACAGCAAGTTAAGGTAACAGCTATTGACAGCAAGTTAACACAGATTTTAGCAGTAAAATGCATAAAAGAAGACCTTAACCTACGTCAGCTCACATATGTTTAATAATATAAGGCTAAATCACATCCTATTACTCAAAATACCTCCCAATGGAAGTAAAAAGAGATGCTGGGGTACACTGAATATTTATTTCAACATTAAAATGGGACACCTTCACGAGTTTTTGGTTTTACAACGGAATTATCGATAAAAACTTTGAATAGTTCCGTGGTTATGCACTTGGTCAAAAATTTAGGTTTTTCTACAACTCAACATAGTCCTTTAAAGAATCATAACACAGGCTTACCGTTCAGTTCTTCTTATTCGTGTTGACAAAAGTGACTTCCATGTATCGCTTCTGGTTCTGTTTGCTAAATGTAAAAGATGTAAAAGATATGTGTGCGAATACTTCAACAATTTAATTCGTTTTAACGTATAAAGCCAGACAAACCCTGGAGCTGTCGATGAAAAGCCAACTGCGGTTTGCGTCTTTATATATGGAAAAAATTCCCTTATGTTTATTCACAAACTTTAGTTTTTGCATATTACTATGCTCATTATCAGTATAAACGTTGTTTCATTGTAACGTTATATATTTACCAATTTTGCATTACTTGAATATCCTGTGCTTGAATACGTTTTAACAAAATCAGAGGATATTCAAAGTCAACTGTAATGCAGTTGATGTATGTGGCATTTATATAAATTTGAAATATTTTTGTACCAGCAAGAGTTACATCTCTTTATATATGATTTCGCGAATATTGGCTACGCCTTTTGTTCGTCTATTTCCGTGATACTGCCATATATGGAAGTTGCAAAATCGCTTACAAATGTTAATCGCGTTAGAATATATAAGGGAAACGTAGTATTGTCAACCTGAGAGTGTTCACTCTCAACGTCATGATGCACAGCATAAAACGTGTTGTGTACGTTCTATCGTTTACAATTCTACATGCCGCAAATTTGAAGTTATACATTTCTAAATACAGTTTGCAATTTAGTTGCATGCTAACAGCTTCCATTTTATCAAATCGAGATAATCAAAACGCTTAATACCTGTGCAAAATGTAAATTAGATTTTTATATATTTGTTTATAAGAACCGAAGTATGCATTGTCAAGTTTCAAAGGCTGGAGTTTTGGCAACGAATAGACTCCATAAAATAATGATATAATTTAAACATTATTATACTCAAAGTTGCCCTTTCTAAAGAAGTAGAATTTATTCGTTTCTGACACAGTATGTGCCTTTAAATTATTTTTCAAAATAGGTTAATCGAGGTTTGAGAGCCGATGACTTCTAATTCAGTTACCATTCTGGCGTGGATTCGAACCCCGGCTGAATCTTTGGTAGTTTAGCACGGATGAAGGTAGTCTAGCACTTGTGTAACTCTCTAGGAACGAGGGTTAGGAAACTTCCCGCCTATATGACTGAAATACTGTTGGGAAAAGGCGTAAAATGAAACAAACAAACAAAGAAATAGGTTAATAGTTTTATCATTCATTTATCAAAAGATTAGCTAATGGTTTTTGCTGTAATTAACGTTACATTGATATTGTATATCACTTGTTAGTTACTAAAACATAAATGTTTCCTCATAATCATCATTGGAAGTTTTGCTGAATTTTCTCTGAACACACAGTTGTTTTTCCAGAAAGTAAAAGTTAATCATAGGCTACACGTATGTACTATTTATATTTTTCATATCATGAAAAATTAATAAATACAAATGCATTCTTACAGATATTATAGAAGCAAATGTCAAAGAATGCTGCGTAAATTTCGACGGCCATTCATACCATTTTGTTACATAAAATAGAATGGATTCTGACAGAAGAAATCTCTCGTTTGTAAAATTTTCTGAACGTTTCAAATAATGTTCAAAATTAATAAAATGTAGTTGTTGGATAAAGCAAACTTTTATCAAGAATTTTGCAAGCACATTCTACATGGCAATGGCACTTTAGGTGTATTTCACCTATTAATTCACCATGTAAAACTACCACCTATCTCTGTTCAAATATCAGGTTGGTAATTTATTTTTTACATTAAATGCAATTATTCGTCTTTTGCTTTAACAACGCACTAGTCTTACACTTAACGCCTCAATCTAAAATTTAAACATAGATAATATAATTACACGTTTATGTTGTTTATTGTTCCTCAATCTTGGAGGTAACACCTTAACACGGAATATCCGCACCGTGTCGCGTACCAGTCATTGATAGTTACTGATAAAAACATTCATTAAGACAGGCTTATCATTGACAAAGATGACACACTTTCACTTACTCAGAAATCACATATCCCATATATATGAAAGTCCCTTTTTCTAATAGTGTGACTGGTGATGGAAGCTGGTTTCAAGCTGATTTTACGCCAGCTTGAAAGTGTAACAATAATATTTGGGTCACAGAAGTATTCGTCAGCAACGCACTGTCTAACTATTAACAAGTGTCAAGAAAATAATGTACGTGATATTTACAGTACCCGTCGATTATTTGTCGAAATTCCTGCTTTAGAAGCCGTTATGACAAAAACAAGTAATAACAGTATGTCGTGTTAGAAAAATTAAACAACATTTAAATAAATAATGTTGTCCTTTGACTGGGATGCAAGACATTTATTTTCCTCATGATAACGCTCCTGTTGAAGGACATTATTTCGAAGGGTTGAAAATTGTAAACATATGAGCTTTTTGATAAATTTATTAACCGTATTGTATAACATATTGACCCACTTTCTAAGCATTAACTCTACAATAAACAAATTATAAACAAATTATATGTAAAAAGAAAATCCATACGTATGCCTGAAATGCAACAAACTGGTTTATTTAGCTGTAGCTGCTTTCTATTATGCTTAAAGTTATTAATATGTGTATGTATATTTCTACATTCTGTTTAGAGTATCAAGCCTGTAAGCATTTAAGCAGATCTATTTTTCTAATCACGAATCAGAACTATATATATATATTCATGATTATAATAATAGATATGTATAAATGCTTACCGGCTTGATACTCTTATAATATTGTAGAAATAAATCAGTATCTATACCGGAAGATAAGCTTGCAAAAGTTAATGCCAATGTCGATTTTTATATTTAAGTATGTAAAGCATCTGTTTTCAAATTTAACATTCGATGATTACTTAACAATCTTTTTTCGCGCTTTACAGTGGTCACCAGGAAGAAAAACAGTGACAAGTAATTAGTCTTTTTTAAAACAATTTGTAAGCAACATGACAATTTCCATAAGATGCATTATTATGTAAAAATTTTGATATATGCAAATCATCTACTGAAAATTCAACTAAGATCAAATAATATTTATCCTAAATAGTTCATTTACTAAATCAATAGATAGATAATTTAATTACAATTCAGCTGAGTCAAAATAATTAAACAGGTGTTGGTTTGAATTCTTTTATCAAACATACTGGTTACTGGCGTGTAGCACGTGCTTTTATAATTAAACCTGTTAAAATATATCTGCCACATAACAAGGCTATTTAAAATGCCATCTTTATATTTGTAGTAATACTCATCTAAAAAAAGACCGAATTAAAATAATTAGGGCATTAAAGATAAGTGAATAAAAAAGAAGGTGCACAACTAAGTTCATATGCCCTGATAAAATTTGGAACGCTATTAATAACTATATTAAAGGTGTTTTCATCAAAAAGTCTGATGAAGCTGTTTTTAAGTTTACAATTTGGTGGCATGACAAAGAGAGGTATTTTATAAAAGAAAAAAAATACCACTTAAGAAAAATCGCATTAATGAAGAATATCATTTAAAATTATCACAATTTAAAATGTAATATAATGTAATTCATTAAAAAGTCAGTATCACATTAAGAAATTATCACGTGCATATTAAGAAAAGATTACATTAAAAAGTATCACAGTTTAAAGGATTATTGCAATCTATCACAGGGACCATGGTGATTTAAGAGCAACCAAATTATGATCATACAGTAATGAGTATGTAAAGAAAGAACATGCCATAGGTTACACTAGTCAAAGAAAGTGTTTAAAAGTCTTAATAAAAAAATTAAAACAAATTTAAAAAATGAAACAGTAAACCTGAGCCGAAAAATAATTAAATAAAGAAAACGAAAACAAATAAAATCTTTTTGCAAGAAATTTTAAGAAAAACACTTACATGCTACTTAAAAAGTGACTTTTGATGTCTACCTTTAAACGATGGAATTTATTATTTTCAGTCATACAAGTTGCAAGACTGTTCCAGAGTTTAGCACCAATAAAACTAAAAGACTTTGATCCAGAACCTTTAACCTAAGGAAGACAATACCCTCCCTTTTTACTCAGTCTGGTGCAATAAGAATGCATAGATTCCTGAAAAAACAAAACAATCACTTAAGTACTCTGGGGCCATTTGGTTTTTTACTTAAAAACATGATATAACTTAATTTGTTCAACTCTCTTACAAACGGGTAGCCATTTAAGGGATTTAAAATGGGAAGGGCAAATATGAACTCTGGAATCAAGGTTTAGAACAAATCTCATAATTTTCTTTTGTGATGTCTGTAATTTATTTTTCAAGACCTGAGTTAAACCATTATACCAGACATAGCAGGCATAGTCAAAGTGAAACTGAATTAAGGAATTGACAAGCAGTTTTTTGGTATGCTGTGTTTGGAAAGCTTTCTTCCGGTAAAGGAACTTTAACCTGGCGTTAGCCCTCTGATTAACTGAGTCTGCCATGGAACCAAAGGACAGGTACCGATCAATAGTTACCCCAAGGTATTTGATGAATGTGGACGCTTCTAATGCAGTGCTGTTACAATTTATATTTAATTTGGAATGTGACCTGAGTTTTTGTTTAGACCCAAACACAATGGACTCATTTTTCCCAAAGTGCAACGATAACTTATTATCAATTAACCATTGACTTACTGAAGACAAATCTTCAGATACAGAAATTTCCACGTCTGAGTCAGATAAACCTTTTCCACAAACAAATATTCAAGATGCATCATCATATAACAACTGTCTATTTTTCACAACCGCTGACATGTCAATGACGTAAATTAAAATTTGATTTACCGATCTTTAATATCATTGTTTGATTCAAATAAAAGTTCCGAATATAAGAAAAATAGCAACAAACAAACAAACAAAAAAGAAAAACAAGAAGGAAAACAATTAGCATTATTCTAAATGTAAACTTTAAAAATAATAAGTTAACAGATATAATTTCGTTTGCCATCTCAAAAGATTGGACTTAAAAGCTTTTTTTAAAATTCAATTTAATGAAATTAATACAATTTGTTAGTCACTAAAGGTCATCTGAATACTCATTAACCTCTTTATTTACATTAGTAAAATTTTCATATAATAAAGATGATTATTAAAGTCAACAATGATATAAAACGTCATATCTTTATTATTTCAACATGACTTTATGTGTGCAAATTATTATATTTTCTGAATTTACGAGTATATGGTAAATATAGGAAAAGAAATTCCGTTGCTTAATGAGAAACTATGTTCATCAATATTCTCAGGTGTCTTTAAATAGATAAAAATAGGTGGTGATTTAGATTCACTTCCTTGTACGTCTGATCAATTCTAATCTAATTCTGTATGATAACCACGTAACTAGGATATTTAAGATGCCACATATACATCCTGGACAATTTGAACATAAAATTAAATGATATTTCATTGGATATAAATTGAGATATTTTCAATAATTAGGCCAGTGCTATTAAAATACAGAATAAAATGCAGGTGAGTGCTTTAACACCATGTCATATGATATGAAAAGTTTTTGATTTCAAAAATATGCCAAAAGCTATGTGCCTATCATTACTTCAACAATGCAATCAAAATTCCTTTATGTATATCCATACAAGAATGCAGGTAGGAGACAATTGGGTTCATAATTATTATTCATTTTTCTTTTTCGGACGGTCGAGTTGGTTCTGACTTCATCTGAATGTTGTCTGTCTCCAAAACCTTGGCATGCCCATATACATTACAGTAAGAGGAAAAACAATGGCAGCTTAAGATAATTGTATGCTCATCTGAAAGCGCTCTATCCATAAGAACATTTATGCAATCATCTAAAATAAAGTTTAAAATTCATGCAGAATATTTTCCTTTTTTTGAGACAAATATACCATTTTCCAGCATATTTTTCGACGTTACACAAAATGATCTTAAAACTACACGTTAATTCTTAAAGTTTTAAGACAAAGACGCACTATTTAAGTGATTAACTGGTTGAAAATGTTATGTTTAACTGTGTGCTTGTTAAGCAAAAGTATTATTCTAATTACAAAAACTTGTTTGTACAAACACCGAAGCAAATTAGCGCAGATTGGTATAAAACCGGGATACCTTCATTGGCATCCCTTCAATAATTGTGGTCACATACTTCTCTGTCTTTCTAGTAGTACATACAGTAAGAATTTTTTTTGGCTACGAACTGGTTGTAAACCTTATACATGTACACATATTCCAACAAAATCAACATAAATGTTGGAATTTAAGCCAAACTCCTGAATTTCTTTCATTAAATTGCCGCCATAAGTCATAGACTGCAAGTTTTCCTCGCTTGATGTCTATGCAATCATTTAAATTATCTTTTTCTCAGTTTTCAAGTATTTATATGTCTTCCATATCAATATGATTTGTTTGTTTTTCTACAGACGTTATTTGTTCCTTTTCAGGTAATCCGCACGAATGTATTTTACGATAATGTACCCAACAGATAGGTCACTGTCATAACATTTTAGCACATTTATGTTTGGCTCTTCTGTCTGTGCATATGTTTTTTACTACACCATTTGCTCATGCTTTGGCAAATATTCCTTTTCTAGGGTTAACTGTATGCGATTTTACCCTCAATGGGATAATAAGGATGGTAAAAGGTTCTGCATAAATTTGATGCTAGTTTTCATTTTACTAGTATTATCAAATGTTTTATAGAAATGACACCACATTTTATGATAACCCGGAACACATTAGAAACCACTCACATGTATTAAGGTTAACACAAATATTGATACTTTTTAAAAGCCCCAGGGATACATTTTCAAAATTCTGCTTTAAAATATTTAGAAATAAAGTTCTTGTTTGCGAACAATTTGCAGAAATATGCCGAACAGATGCTCGATAGACTTTTTTGTTTCACATTGGTATCTAGGTCACTGCGTTATGATATAAAAGTAAATAAATTGATATTTTGCTGTTTTAACAACATTTTATTATAAATGTTTATTATTTCTTTTATCTACAACAATATGTTTTCATTATCACGTAAACAAACATAACGTTGATTTAACAAAAAGCAGGCTTTGTGGACATGTATTTCTTAATGGGCAAACATTTTTTACTTTTATTTTGAGACATTGTTAACAACATTTGACGTTAATGTCTTTCTGTAAATATATTTAATTCTTGTTCGAAATAATATATGCCTTTTAAATAGAAACACGACCCATCATATAAAATCAAAATCGTCATATTCCCCTTATAAGAATAATGTATTATTTGCTATATTTTAAATGACATAATTATTAATTTTTGAGTTTCTAATTTGATTCCTACTTTCTTTAAAGTGTGAAGAAATTATTAGCTATCTTTGTTTCTTATCAAATTTCCAAATGTTTTAAAAACACTTATGCTGTGCAAAGAAATGTGAGATTTATGTTATAGTATGTTATATGATACTACATAAATTAAATTACTTACTGAAACATATCATATATTGACATTGACTTTATTTATACTGTAGAAATCTTCATGTATTAAATACATTAAGAATAAGAATTTGTGGCCAACTAGTCGTCTTAAAGGTGCTATAAAAAGCCAAATGATAAATAAATATAATCAGCGCACCTTTTGATGTGCTTTTCTATGTGTAATCTATATTTGACAACCACAAAACTAATGAACTAACAGTTTTCTTGGTATGATTGTTAACTGACACCAGGAACATCAAAGGGGATTTAAAGTACAAAATGTTTATTTCGTCAGTGTATGATTAATTGTTTTATAGAGGAGCATTAATGCTTAATATATAGTCAAAGGAGCTATTTAAGAAGTGTTTTACATATATTATATTTAGCAATGGGTTCACAAATAGTCTTTAACACTTTACTAATTAAGACTTTTCACAGTATTGATTAATAACTACTATGATAATTAATAAACATGTACAAGATTTTATTCTTTGTTGTATAACTTTTTAATACCGAATTGCTCATTTCTGTTTCCTTTGTTTAAAGCAATTGGACATTTGTATGTTAAACTTTCCTTCTACAAGCACGGATTTTGGATTTTTTTAGAAATTTGAATTTCAGGCGGCTACCTGTATGCAAACGTTGATAAGGCATTAAAACACAAAACAATCGCATTTAATAAACACATGCTGATCTTGATTATCAGCCGTAATCATACATCACATTGCTGAAATATTTCTCGTTATTTATATCAAAATTAGTCTTTCACATTATTATTTTTTATAAAACCAGTTAAAATATATATAGATCTTAAAGTATTTTAAAATAGCTTGAACGACATATTTTATATATCAAATTCAATAACAAAAGTTTAACCGACATGCCAAATGGGGTTTTTCTTTTCGATAATATATGATTAATTATCATATGAATAAAGATGGTTTTATAAATGACAAATTAATAGCTTGTTAACATTGAATAGCTTGAAACTCTATTAATTTTGAATCTAGAAAAGTACAATGTTTATTTTGATGATCATGTAGTACCAATACATACGAAAATATTATCGGATAAATGATAACAAACTTGTACTATAACAATCTTAAGTATAATAAAAATGTTATGTGTACTATAAAAAGATCAATGATCACCGGACTATTAAATCAACTCTTTGATCAATAATACAGCATCTTAAACCTCATTTTATTGATAAGAAGATGAAAAAACATCAACAATACATGAAATTAACCAAAATAATTTATAGCAAAACTGATACTCATGGCGTCCTTTGATGGAACTAGGAAATTCTAAAGTACAAATTGTTAATTACGGTCATTCAACATAGTAATGTCTTAAATATGAAAGCCACAATAGAACTGTTAATTACATATGCTAATGAAAAAATCACTATTTTGTATTGATGGACCTGAAAACCTTTCATTTCTTTGAACATAAAGGATAAAATTAACTTACTCATAATCTTGTCTATTTTATTACCAACTAGTACGGAAGTATTCCATTTGTGCGACAGAGGCCAGTGCGAATACATAAAATGGGAGGAGGTTTCTAATCTCTCCGAATGACTGCAATTACCCTTATTGCCTTCCGTTGATATTCACCTTGATACACTCTGTCATATTGCTTTGATTTATAACAACAAAACAATGAGTCAATTTTTATTAGATTAAAACATCTTCTGTTTTCTGAGTTTTATTTTTTCAGGATAGGTATAACCTATCATAAACGTAACCTCAAACTATAAGCAAGTGGTTTGTTGTTACTATTATTAAATTTATTAATATTTATAATGCAAAAATACCATAAAATTAATTGGTTATTCATGAAATGCTGATAAACGTATATACAGTCGGCATCGTACTTGCGTCCACCTTTATTAAGCGACTTTTTTTATTAAGCGGCCGCATAAAATCCCTCCCGATGATTTTTACTATATAATTTAATTCCATTAAACGACGATTTTATATCGCGGCCAGCGGCCACTAAATGTCGGCCTAAATGTACAAAATTAAGTGTTAAAGTATCTATTAAACGGCCGTGACAAACAATCGTCCCTACGGGTATTCTCACCTGTGTAATCAGCGAGTAGGTTTGATGTGTACAAGCAAACAAACAAATATTTTTCATGGTCATTGGTCACAAATAATTGTAGTTTAAAAAATAATTGAATAACAATTGCAATCGTTTCAAAATCGGATTTTCCGATCGTAATATTTATTGTGACATATTTTGTCAGAGCAATAACGTATCACAACACCGCATTTGCATAGTTTTGTCATGTGCTCAGAGTGACCTCCCTTATCGAAAATGACGTCGAACGAGCGAAAAAATGACAGACAACTAAAAAGACCGGATAAATTGAATGAGGAAATCGTGCATGGAATTGAGTCTGAGTAAATAGCAAATGTCATCGTTTCTAGTCGAAATAAAAGCGTGAAACGTAATGGACTAAACATTACAGAAACGAGCTGATGGTGTAGGTGCTCATCTGATGCTTTATAAAATACATGTAGTCTACCCAATTAAATATGACCCTTCGACAAAAAATCATAGATCTCTAAAAACCTTATTGAATTTGAAATCGGGGTAGTGTGAAAACTAATTGCTGAAAAATTCAAGAAGTTTAAAACTCATTGTATAAGAAATTATCTGGAGCTCTGGCTGATGATTCGAAAGTATGTTTAGCAGGAAATGTGTATGAACATATTAAAAATATGCAAGACAATATGCTTTGTTTCATGGTCAAAATGACCTGTTGATAGTATTATGAGCGTAGATCACATTTGTACACAAATTTCTACTAAAAAACAAACACATATTGATTACTTTTATAAAAAAAAGGCATAAATGTAATTATAAAACTGTAATACATACATAATAGTGTACAGTTTTTGTTTTTATAAAAAGATGTTATTATATCAATGACTTGTAATAAAAAAGTCTCGAATTTTCCAGAATTCTATTGAGATACCACTTTATTAAGAGACCACTTTTTGGCAGTCCCTTGAGTGGTCTCTTAATACAATGTCGACTGTATGTACTTAAAGTTTGTTGGTCTTCCCCTTTGGTGCTGTACTATATGCCTTTAAGTTCGTGCTGTGTGTCAGAATTTCTTCCGTAGCTACTTTCCATGAGCGTCCCTCTACATTGTTGGTCTTTGATCTTATATTTCAAGTTTTGCTAATTGAAATGTACACATATGTCCCTTCAAACATACAAAATATTGTTCATTTATGTACTTTGTATAGGCATAATATATGTCCTAGGAGATAAAAAGAACGCGCTGTATTACCTTCTGCTAGCTTATGTTGTAAGCAAGACTATAAATCACCCTACTCACATTTCATTTTCCAATACTTAATAGCATGATAACTGTCACTGAATTAAGCTTTTGTCTGGATTAACAACAGCAACAACAGCAACAACAACAACAACAACACCAACATCACCACCACCACCACCCCCAACAACAACAATAGCTACAACAGCAGCAACAACAACAACACCAACAACAGCAGCAAAAACAGCAACAACAGCAACAACAACAGCACCAACAACAGCAAAATCAGCAACAACAACAACAACACCAACAACACCTACACAACCACCAACAACAACAACAGCTACAATAGCAACCAACAACAACAACACCAACAACAACACAGCAAAAAAGCAACAACAGCAACAACAACAATAGCAAAAACAGCAACAACAACAACAACACCACCACCACCAACAACAACAACAACAGCTACAACAGCAGCAACAACAACAACAACACCAACAACAACAGCAACAACACCACCAACAACAACAACAGCAACAACAACAACAACAACACCAACAACAACACCAACAACAACAGCAACAACATCAACAACACCAACAACACCACCACCACCACCACCAACAACAACAACAGCAACAACACCAACACCAACACCACCAACAACACGTCCACCACCACCACCACCACCAACACCAACAACAACAGCATCAACAGCACCAACAACAACAACAGAAAAACAGCACCAACAACAACAACAACAGCAACAACACTTACAACAGCAACAGCACCAACAACAGCAACAACACCAACAATAGCAACACCACCACCAACAACACCAACACCAACAGCAGCAACAACAGCAACTACAGCAACAATAACAATTATAATAATAATACATACATAAATGAATCAGAATAAAAAAGCAAATGACTTCATCGACAAGGTATACTCCGATTTCTCATTATATAATAAACTGGACTTTATATATAGTTAAATCAATTTGTTCCTATTTCCAGTCGATATTATTAATTCATAAATTATATTGAGTTTGACTAAAAGATTTTTATTGTGTCTGTGTGCCGTTAAACAGTTTTTGATGAAATTTTGTTAATCACTTAGCGAATCCTTTTACATGTCAGAAGAATAATGGACATTATTATTATCATATTCCAATCAATGTTGCAATCACACAATGTTCGTTTATTACATTTATTTGAAATACATATAGTTTTATTGTTTCCGGCACAATCCTGGAGTTTCTGATTCACCTTTCAGGAATCTGTTAATATTTATTCAATAAGAATTACATTACGTTTACTTGATGTTGTTTTTTCATTACTTCATGTTTAAATATTTCACATAAGACATTTGGTGCATTTTCTAAAAATTACACCCACATGTTTTGCTTACTAAATGACCAACAACGTAAACATTTATATGTGTGCAATTATTTAATCTATAAAGTCAACAACAGAGACGTATTACAACGGAAAAAAGCTTAATGATACGATTTCAGTTATATTTAACAAAATAAAAGGAAAATTGGCACAATCATTCATTTTTCTATTGATGTCATTTGCTTTTAATAGATTTTCAGTCATCATAGCTACCAACTAAAAATGTGTTAGCCAATTTGCAGGAAATTGATCATGGCAATTGTTTCCACCAATAGTCGATTTGATAATATACCGTTGGGTACCATAAACATTCAAGTGGCTTACCGGGAAAGTAATTTTTGCAAATTATTTAATTGATCATGGACAAGTTGATCACGTTACGCGAAACTACACATGGTCTGTTTCGAATTTCATTCTACTTCTACATCAATTGTGTGCTTTTAACAGTGATGTCACGACTTGATCCACGTCATTGGAATTAGAATAAGTTCGATTTTATATCGGGTATATCAACTGCAACAATGCAATAATAGCTTTGATTAATATAGAATAATATTCAAGTAATTTCGTTATTATTCAATTTATTCAACAACAAATCAACATTTCTGCCTTAAAGAATTACAGACGATCAAATTGCCTTAATCAATGGTGTTTGAAATTATTTCTGACATAAAATGCTTTGTTGCTAAAGGATATATGCATTTGAATTGATTTGAATTGATTGCAATGACAATAAACGAAATCAGCCTTGGTGCATTGTAAATGGAAAAAATAATCAAGCATATCACATTCCTCTTTATCATTTTATGAAATACAATTGCATGAAATTCATCTTGGTCTTTTTGTGAAAGTTTACTAAAAGCCATTATTGAATAAGGATCCTAGAGTTATCAGTTTAATTTGTTTATTATTGATAAATGTCTTGATTTCCATAAAGAATGATATTTTAAACAAAAGGAAGACCCAATTCTGCTTTTTTTCTATGTACTGATGTATCTTGTATTGATAATTGATAAAGCTATCTAATATTTGGTTCCAAACCATCTAAAAATTCACTTGCTTTTACTGTGATATCTGTTATAATGACAAATTAAAAGGGACATGTAGGGTTTTATCATACGGTTAATTTGTATTATATCAAATATGGTCAACTAGTAGCTGAAGTGATATGTTTTAAGAATATACTCTTATCACATTATTTTGGCTCTTGATGATCTCAAGTTTGTTGATCAATGTACAGTTGAACACTAAAATAATACGTTTATGTATTTAATAAAAAAGGGAATTATATTTTTCTTACTTTACTGATTTTGTTCGTGTAAATGCAATTATGTTTGATAACATGGGTAACAATTCTATTTGTGCTGTATTTCAACGAATAAAACGAACAACTGAAAAAGGTATTTGGTTTTATTTGTACTAAACTATACTAAAAAACTTTTTTTTAAGTTTTAATTTATTTCAACTTTTTGAAATACAAGTTTTCGGAATTAAAATACAAATTACACGTTTATGACCTCTATGCACATATATTATACTTTTAAACCTAAGAAATGAAAAGTGTTGGTCTATATCAATTTTGAAACCTGATTGATAAAATAACAGGTACATGAAAAATTCTTGCATTATTTTTCTTTTTACTTATTTCATAATTTGCTAAACGTTATAACTAAATTAAACAATTGATTTGAGCAACCGTTTATGTCTATTTCATATTCTTTTACTGGTTTGTTGCGTTTATATTATTTTCATTTAAACATATCATTTACAAATTAAAATGATAACTGATCTGTTGATTTACAAACACCGGTCTGTTTATCTGTTTTGGTGGAAATGAAAACAAAATTATCAAGAACATCTATTGATATCTTTATAAATTCTACAGAGACATTTTCTATCTTAATGTATCAACATTTGTCGTCATTTGAAAATTCGAAATGACATAACAGCGAGAAGGTACCATCTTTTGACGTGCGCACAGGGAATCGCCTGTCACGAAACATCAAAATTAGTATAGCATTTAATAACAAATAAGTTAAAATAAAATCCAATATAAAATAATATCAACAAATATGTCTAAAATAACAGAGATACCCCATCGAAGCATGGTAGTCAGGAAACAATGTTCAAATATGTTATAACAAACTTTATATAAATGCATTGCATATACAACTTCCATCCTTTGGCCTTGTGGCACAGGTGCAAACCCTATTATAGTAAGGTGAATGTCGGGCAAAAGAAAATGTAACAATTCTCTCAGCAAAAACTAATCACAGCCTCTTGATTTTTGGTATACAGCATAAAAACATGGTCCCGTACCGTGGGATTCGATTTCAGGTAAGTTGCTAATCCTCTTCCTGTTAACCTACTTAGTTAAATGTTAGACTGTAATGGCCAATGGTAGAAAATCTTAGTAACATCATAGCCTCATGATATTTGGTATTTGACCCAGTTTTCTTATTTGACAGGCCTGAATATTTATTTGAATTTGTCAGGAAAACCTTATTAAAATGAGCTTTGTTTAGATTCCGCTGAAAACAAAATACTGTGCATTGTTGTTACTTTTTCAAACACGACATTATCCAAAATAAACAAAACGGTTGTACTTTAGATCTTATTTTATTAATTACCTTTTAAATCCAACAGATTGTCATTAGATATACGCTAGCACAATTCGAATCCCTCATCATATATACGTAAATGCCAGTCAAATCGACTTAAATAAGAAACTTAAAAACCTCACGCGTAGCAGCTCAAATATCAACTAAAGCAAAAGTGATATGAAATACCACTTTAGTTTTGCCGAAAACTTTACGCTCGGCAATACTTTCCGATTGAAATTATAAACTGCTTACATATGCATTTTTCGGAAGTTAAACATTATGTTATAAAACTTTTTACCCAAATTTTTAGTACACAAATTATGTTTAAACATTTGTAGAATGCTGAATGAAGTACCCTTTTCTTTGAAAATGAAACGTTTTGTTATGATAATTACTTTCCAAATTGAAAAGGGATAAATAATATAAAAAACACAAAATACAATTTTATATTTTTCTGAAGATTTTGATTTTTTGTCCCTTTTCAATGTAATTTGTTTATTGTGTTTTTTTAATAGAGTGATGTTGTAAGTTGAATGGGAGTAAACATACCACTTTGTTTATGTTTGACTACCTTTACAAGGTGATAAGCATATCCTCATTCCCTAAATACTCTTTAAAAACAAGCCTAAAAACATGTTTGCATGTAGACAATCAGAAAACATTTAGCTCAGTTAGAACAGTTGCTCAATGTGTCCATAAGAATTATACAAACCGAGTGCTTAATTTGATAAAATCTTAAAATCCTTTGCCAGGAAAATAAATGTCGAAGTATTTCAATATTACATATCATTAGTTTGTATGTAAAGCGTATGTCTTGCAGAGAACATACACAAATTGTTACAAAGGGATTTGAACATGCTTTTGAATGACCATAAAATAATACATAATATCAAAAGAAGCAATAAATATGTACTCGTCTTTTGATCCTAAAACATGCCTTTTGCTCTTCTAAAGTCATGCATTTGCATTATTAAATTATGGTTAGCAACGAATGATTTTGGAATCTGCGCACAAATGTAACATAAAGTTCATACTCATATCATAACTAAATAGTTGCACTTAACAATGAAAAAAAAAATATTTTATGTCTCTCAAGTCCTAATATCCGTTTCAATTCTTAATAACATAAAACATTAACACATTGCTTTTCCAAAATATGTAAAGTCTTACTACGATCTGTGTTCATTTGGTTTCCGTTTTGCTATTTTATAACAAAAAATACTATGAAGCAATATGGTACGAGAAAAATGCCCTTAGCAATTCCCTTGATAGAAAAACATCCAAAAAAGTAAATCAATTAGTTTTCTGGCAATTCATCATAAATTAATGCTTGCTTTGATATGGCTATCATTTGTTACATATAACAATTAATTTAAGAAAACAAATTAGATTTGCAGCGATAATGCTAGTGTAAAAATATCATTAACTGCAAACTTAACTGTGGGATTATTTTTCGTATCCCAACAGTATGATTATAATTATAAGAAAATGATATTCAAACTTCAATAAACAATGTCAGCAATGCTAAAATTATTCTGAAATATAAGCTGGCATTGTCACATGAAGGCAGCAGAAGTGGGCCTCACTTATATGACATAAGAACAAACTGATTAAATTAACATGACTACCTTGCATGTAATCGACAATTTACCTGTATTATCCAGGCTATATATGTAGTCAAACATTAATATATTTTCATTGAGAATAGATATATCATATTGTAGAGTTATTATGTGAAGCAGAAAAAAGATAACTAATTGTAAGTTGATAAAATAATTGTAAGTTTAACTGATACCGGATTGTCTACAACGAATTGTGTCATTAACGTTCGTAACGATTTTCTTATAAAACCTAACAATTGATCACACATATTTATACCAGTATAATCTCGATTGTGAATTTTAGCACCACTAACTTAAGACCATTTCAACAAATTTATTCACCTTCAGTGTAAGACTGCAGACTAAAATTAAATTCATTTTTCAAATACAATGACGGCCCTTTTATTCGCAATGTGTTTTATTCATTTGTATTGCTATTAAAAAGTTAAAACAGTCAAGAAACAGGAGTTGTTACTTCAGACGTTTTCTCTGAAACGTAAAATCGTCTCAGTTTTGGTCATAAGATCGATTTAAGACTTAGGACTTTCTATGAAACCAGACTAGAACTATCGTCATATACCAACAATATGGTCGTGACCAGAGTTGGGTTCAAATGGATTGAGTGACAGACACCATAACCACAAAGCCATCCTACTGACTTCCACACTGTATGACATCACAAGACAGATGTGTTGGTAAAACATAATTATACAATACTCTTGAACAGAAACAATTTCTAAATTATGTATATGAGACAGATAAGATTTTAAAAAATGTTACTTTTGTCACAAAATGTCACAAAATGCCATCTTTTTATCACAACAACGTTTCTAGTCTATGTGATAGCAGACTTACAACACCGCATACAAAAGAAATGATACATATATCAAGTGCATAATTATTTACAGTACTTTTACTAAATAAGTAGGTCATATGATTGAAATGGTCTGCTTAGACTTAAAATATTGTATTTAACTTTGTATACAATGTAGGATTATATAATTAATATTGTGATTCATCGGTTTATAATTCATGGTAATTAGCATAACATACTTAATATTTATGTTTTTAGCATAATGAAGGTTAATGACTTTATTTTAAGAAGAGTAGATTTTTTGTTTGTGTGGAAAAGATGGCAACATGTTTGAACAAAAACGAAATTGGGTTATTCTGAACATAATAACATATTTAAAAGATTGCAGATTTAATTGCGTATTATTTCTGTTATTCAAATATTGAGGTTAATAGTTTTATCATACTTTACATCATAAGATCGGTTAATGATTTTCAGTATCACTAAGATTAAAATACAATTTTAGGCCAAATATAAGAGTATTTTGAACATATCTCTTATATATTTTTAACCTTATTTTTGTAACTTTTGTCACGAAAAAAACAGTTTTTGGTAATTTGCAGAAGATGCCGATGTCATTAAAATATTGAATTAGATTAATTTAAAACTATTGTTTGCACTTTTAGCTATGTATAGATTTTATACAGGTCCTCCTGGGCTCCTTGCCCCTGTCTTTTGTTGCTGGGTCGTGTGGGGGTTGCGGATGTTGGGCGCCGCCTTTCCTTGTTGATCTTGTTTATCATATTTTATCATTTTTGTTTGTATATAAAGAATAATAGTATAATCATTTATTTTTTAGTAATAATTATGGCAGCATTTAGAAAGCATTACCTGTCATTTGTTGGTATACAAAATATTACTTTAACTGTTTTTCCTATACTTGTCCTAAATGGGTCTGATTATTTATGTTTTAAATAGACGCAGATTAAATGTATTGCATAGAAAAACGACAGATACCTTACATTTAATAGTTTTCTTTAAAAGGGTATTTTTATGCACAATTATTCTTGAATTTTACAACAATCACTCTTTTACTTTTTGTAATGCTAATCCCAGAAAATTAAGGAACTTTTCTATTAATGTTACCATGAAATGCAAAACAGTTGTTTTATATATAAAACAAAATCTCTATTCTTAAAATCAAAATAAACCATGCCTTTAGTAGGACGGGTAACCGGCATGGAGGACATTTTTGCAAAGACACATATAGGAGAGTATTTTAAGGAGAGCCAAATAGGAGACTACTTCAGAGGTTGCTAAAGGAACAAATGACACTTAGTCAAGAACATAAAAATCAAACAAAACAAACATATTGTCTACAAAATGTTTTTTAGAAGAAGCGATACTTAAATGTACACGCATCTAGATCTTACCTACAATTGATGCCAAGAATAGCATAAATTTACTTTGTTGATGTTTTTATAGATGACATTTTTTGTTGAGTTCTCCGTTATAATTTAAAAACATATAGTTTAAACATAGTCTTCGTATGCAAGCAATTAATCACTGTATATTTCAACCTTCGGTTATTATTTTAAAGGTTCACTGTGATAAAATTTCAAATTTGTCATGATGTATCTTTATGAAAATTAAAATTTCAAAAGATATTTGCTTTTTTAGTTTCGTACCATTGTACATTATCTTTTAATGCTCCTGCAATTGCTGAACATTGATCTTAGACAAAATTAGAGGAAATATAGTACATGTGAACTAAATAGAAAGAAAGGTAGATCTAATGCTGTTGCGATCAGGTGAAGAAGAAAATGTTCATCAGGTGTTGATTTTATATTTTTTACTAAAACATACACTTAACAGGTTTGTTTCTTAAATTTAACTTTTTAAACACAAACTGCTACATAACATGGCTATTTAAAATATCTAAAACTAGAACATGTTAAATAATTAGGATATAAGAGATATGTAAATGAGTCATGCATGCAGGTTTTGTTTTGTTTGTTTGTTTCAATTTACGCCTTTTTCCCAACATTATTTCAGTCATATAGGCGGGTAGTTTTCTAACCATCGTTCCTGGAGAGTTACACCAGTACTAGACTACCTTCCTCCGCGCTAAACTACCAAAGCATCTCCCGGGGATCGAACCCACGCCAGAGAGGTAACTGGATTAGAAGTCATCGACTTTAACCCCAAGACCACGGAGGCGGTCATGCATGCAGGTCATGCAGTAACAACGATTCAATAACTAAGTCCAACTAAACTGTTTTAAGGCATTTTTAAAATTCTTTTCATATGTATATCAATATAAGATTAAAATGTATTGTTATCAAACACTTCTTAATACAAATGTGTAATAATACAATAAACAAAATCGGCAAAATGCAAGGTATATCTATACTAAGACTTATAATAATAATTGTAAAATCTAGGTTAGATAGGAGGAAAAAAAACTCCAACAAATCTGATGTAATTAAAAGATTTACATGTTTAGTATCTATTATAGACTGGTGTTATTTGCATTTAGTAGTATAGGTTAAATTTTAAGTCAGAACAGTGTAGTTGTGTGGAACTTATATGTAATAGGTACTTTTTAACTTTTAGATATAATAAATGACCGTTTAATGTGTTTTATGAACATCTCATTTGAAGTTCAAATTGTATGCTTTGTTAAAACAATTCTCATTTGAGACTCAAAATTCATAATTTAGTCGCATGTTTACTTAAATAAGACTAATAATATCTGTCATATTTTGCGGTTCGGATCGGAATATCCGTCCCGAGGTGATCCGCCCATTGGGCGGTAACGAGGCTTGCCGAGTTACCGCCCATGGGCGGGTGACCGAGGGACGGATATTCCGATCCGAACCGCAAATATATGTCAGATATTTTTTCTTGCATATTCTACCATATTCCATTATATTTTAAATTCTTTATCTTTATTTTCAATGAAAATTTATATCATTACAACCGTAACTACTTTCATTCAACAACGTTTGAATTACAAAAATCATTCATAACGGTAAAATGACGTCATCTTTATCGTGCCATTGTATAGCACGCGACTCATCTGGAACCCCCCATGCCAGATGAAATTTCCGGCATGGGTAAAACTAACGGAAACGCCAGTCTGATATGCAAGAACACATATTATAGGAAATATCACTGATTGTATTGACTTACCTAAATTCGTAAAACATTAAAACATCCAACTCGGAGTTTGTCTCATCTTTTTGTTTGTCTGTATATTGAAGTTTTTAAGTGTTAAGTCCGAAGACAAAGTCCTGGTTCGTCAATAACACCAACTGTTTAGAATTTATTTTTCTTTTCGTTTACTTGACGGGGTTTGAAACTACAAGTTGACGCTGGTGTTGCTACATATCTCAAGATTACAGCATAAGTACACGCCTCTGTAAATATTTTTGTGCAATCACACTCATAAGAATATGCTATGTTTGTCACGAAAATAGTATTGCACATAGTTTATTATTCATTTTACAACAATGTTATTGATCTTTTAGAGGAATTATTATTGATGCAATGGATATACATAGTATGTAAAACAAAACTGATGTGCTATTGATTTCTTTATTTCACATAGGTATCTAGGTCAGTGTGTTAATATACGGTTTATTATAGTATATTAATTAATGTTTCATTTTTTTCTTCCGAAGAACAATATGTGTTAATTATCAACGTTTATTTATCACAAAATCTGGTGCCGTCGTAAAGTACTATTAAGCAATCATAACATTGATTTTGAGAAGCTTTTATCAGTATTTCGATGTTATTGTTCCATTTTAATCCTTTTCTTAATTGTATATGCATTTTAAAAAGAAGAAAGATATAACATATATTAAACAAAAGTCAACATTTGCTATGTCAGCTACCACAATTATATTTCACCACTTAGAAGTAAAACGAGAAGTTATAAATAAATATTTAAGAAACTAATGCTATCAAAAATAAGCAATGTTGAATTTATTGTTACGAGCTAAACGCAACAGAGAAGATAACGAAGCAACAAATTTAACAATTTTTAATTAAAGAAAAACAATTATTCACAATAATACAAAAAATATATAATAATAAAGTTTAACTCCCAATTATCCACGATATAAATTAAATAAATGTCATCAAGTTTAACTCACAGTACGATATTCAATTGTCCACAATTAAAATTTAATCAATGTCCAATGTCCACATCAGAATAAAAACAATATGTCCAATATGTCCCACTAATAATATCTGTCATATTTTGCGGTTCGGATCGGAATATCCGTCCCGAGGTGACCCGCCCATTGGGCGGTAACGAGGCTTGCCGAGTTACCGCCCATGGGCGGGTGACCGAGGGACGGATATTTCGATCCGAACCGCAAACATATGTCAGATATTTTTTCTTGCATATTCTACCATATTCCATTATATTTTAAATTTTTTATCTTTATTTTCAATGAAAATTTATATCATTGTACAACCGTAACTACTTTCATTCAACAGCGTATGAATTACAAAATCATTCATAACGGTAAAATGACGTCATCTTTATCGTGCCATTGTACAGCACGCGACTCATCTGGAACCCCCCATGCCAGATGAAATTTCCGGCAATGGTAAAACTAACGGAAACGCCAGTCTGATATGCAAGAAACAGAATTACAGAATCCAAACTTATATATTTCTCTGTGCACACAATCAGTATATCAATATCACACAATGTCACAAATAAGCACACACCTCGAAGTACAAACATTCATCATATATATACTATCAATGAACAATCTAGAATACTAAACTACTAAGAAAAAGAATATTCCGGAATGAACATGAACAGAACTTTCTTGAAAGAAGATGAATGAACATGAAAAAGTATATAAATAAAATAAAATTATTAAATATAACAGTGGCATGAGTAGATACCGAACTCACGACATCGCGATAACAGTCCTACGCTCTACCTAATGAGCTATGCAGGAAACAGATACTTTACACATTTAAAATAAAGCCTATATACATAGGATGATAGATTCAGTCTAAACAAAAATTTAAAGACCATTTCGTTATAATTAAATATCCTAATAAATATATTAATCATTTTTTTCAGTTTCTGATTCTGATTATTCCTATATTTAAAAGTTTTTTCTTTGTTTTTTTTTGGCCATTTTCCACATGCTTTTAATAAAATTCTGTGCATAGATAAGATTTAAGTTTGGGCTACAAAAATTAAACACAAACAAAAATATATCATATTGTAAAGTGATACTGACTGTATCGATAGTATAGAATTTTATATCATGTACCAGATCATATGGTCGAAACACATGATGTAGATATATTTCAAATTAGAAATTGTAACCAAAAGTCGTAATAAAAGTGCTATAAAATGCCAATAAATAAATAAAAAAATAAAAAATAAATGAAACCACCTCTTGATATCCTTTTCTTATTTTTGTTCTTTAATATATCTTTGACAACCACATAACTTGAAAACAGATCATAAAGTCAGAACACATGAGGTAAATATCAAATTTATTATAAAAAAGATGTTATAACCAACCAGTGCTAACAAAGGTGCTATTAAAGTCAAATGGTAGATAAGATTTACCACTGCACTTTTTGATATGCTATTTTTGTTCTTTAATCTATTTTTGAAAACCACACAATTTAGGAATATCATAGTTACGTACTAATAAACTTAATTAATCAACTTGTTTGGTGCATTTAACCGTTTGATACCTGAATGGTATTCAGCAATACATAATGTTTATAACGGTCAGTACATAACAAACTGTTTTAGAAAACCGTTAAATGCTAATTATACTATCATGATTAACAGTGGTGTGGTTCCTTTGTTGGGGAATATGTTAAGAGAAATATATTGCAAAATTTAAAATAAAAATAACTATTATATGATCTCAAGTGATCCCAGGTTGGTTTCATAACCAAGAAACATATGCAATCATGCCTTTGCACGTACTTTATATTAATTGCATTACAAATACTTTGAACCTCATTTCACAACAAATCTGCCTTAAAGATTTTGACTTTGCCCTTTGCATGTCTTAGTTTAAATCGTTGCAGAAAGTTTACGTTGAAAAACAAACAAGTTGCAAAAATTAAACATTTCTTGTAAAATCCCAAAAATAACATGTGATATGTCTGTACTATGTTTAGTGCGCCAAATGATAATAAAGGGTATTGGTGAATACTTGTATGCAAACACGCTGATTAAGCATTAGAAAACAAAGCAATTACATTTTATTATCACATACTGATCTTAATAATCAGCCGTAATCATACATCACATTGCTGAAATATTTCTCGTTATTCATATTAAGATTAAACTCTCACTTTATTATTTTAGCTAAAATACATTATATATAGATCATAAAGTATTTAAATAATAGCTTTAACGACATTCTCCAAACTATTTAATATATAAAATTCAAAAACAAAAGATTAACCAACATACATCATGGGGTTTTCTTTTCGATTATTTATGATTAATAATCAGATTATTAAAGATGGTTTGATTTATTAATGATAATTAGAGCTAGTAACTATGTAAGTTTTGCATCTCGAAAAGTACAATGTTAAGTGTAAGTTAATACTTTTATGAAAGTCTATATCTATTTTATAACTACTTTTAATTAGAAATAGCATTGTGTAATTGATTATAAAATTGTACTAAAAACGGTCTTAAGAATAAAAATAATCAGGTTTACTATAAAAAGAACAATGATCATCGGAATATTGAGTAAACTCTTTGATCAATCATATTTGCCCCTCTAACCTCATTTCGTTGATAAGATGAAGAAACATCAACATACATGAAATGACCAATTTGAAAATAATTTATAGTAAAACTGATACTCGTGGCGACCTTTGGTGTAACTAGGAAATTCTAAAGTATAAATTGTTTATTACGACCATATTAACATGAAAGTAATGTCCTTCATATGAAAGCCACAATAGAACTTTTATTACATAAGATAATGAAACAGATTACTATTTTGAATGGATGGACCTTAAATATTTTCATTTCTTTCAACATAAAGGATAAAATTAAGTTACTCATAATCTTGTCTATTTTATTACCGACCAGTACCGAAGAATTTCATTGATGAGACAGAGGCCAGTGTGAATACATGAAATGGGATGAGTTTTCTACTCTCTCTGAATGACTGAGATGATTATTCTTTCCTTACATTGTTTTTCAACTTCATACACTCCGTCATATGGTTTTGATTTAAAAACAAAACAATGAGTCACTTATTTGATTGGAACATTTTTCTTCTAAGTTTTATTTATTCAGGATAGGTATAACCGTATCATAAACATAACCTCAAACTATAAGCATGTGGTTTGTTGTTACTATTATTAAATTAATTAATATTTATTATGCAAAATACAATAAAATAAAATTAGTTGTTCATGAATGCTGATTTACTTTAAGCTTGTTGATGTACCCCTACGGCGCTGTACTATATGCCTTTAAGGTGGTGCGTGTGACAGGATTTCAACGTGAGTGTCGCTCTGCTTTGTTAATATTTTCCCCCATATTTCAAGTTTTCTTCATTGATTTCTTTTCCAAAAAATCAACATACTCGTACTAATTCTATTAACTAAAAACAATAGTGTTACAGTTCATTTAAGTACTATGCATAGGCATAGAGATAATATATGTCCAGAAAAATTTAAAGAACGTGCTGTTTTACCTAGCTAACTTAATTACGTAATTAGCAAGGTCGTCAAATAATCAAATATTTATACCCATATATCATTTTAAATACTAAGAAGCACAATAAATGTAACTGAATTATGCCTTCGTCCTAACTTACAATATGAAAAATAGAATAGAGTGCAATATGAAAAATAGAATAGAGTGCTTTCAAATGATTTCCAGTCAATATAGCCACCCACTGAAAAATTATGTTATCCAAGTTGCAGTGCACATTAATCATCACATTAGCTTCTAACAATAGACGATTTGATACAAAACCAAGGCTATTGAAACAGACACTTTTGAAAGGGGGATTATTATCAATAAAAGTAGCTGTAAATATGAAAATAACGAGTATCTGAATCTTAAATCAAATAAACATATAAAAAAAATATTGTAAAACATATCAATGTTGTCTAAACTAAACTCTTAATCAGCTTTGAAATGATACAGACTGTGAAATGTGTTCGATGTTTTCGGTGTTGAATAGGATCAGGTATTGTACAGTTATGTATTCTGTGATCAAGCTCTTAACATTTGCCTGTCTTTATTCAAAATATAATATACGAATTTCTAGTTTTGTAAATTTTATTATAAATTATGCATATTCTATAATAGATCAAACAACTGTAAAGAGTAAATCAAAGTACGTGCATATACAGCATGGTTTGAATCTACATCGCATACACTAAAAAAGTAAACTCGTTGGGTACCTTGAATATTTATGTGTCAATGTTTGTCAATTATTTCATTGATAAAGGACAGGTAGAAACTTTACATGATATGTTTCTATTCTATTTCTACATTAATTGTGTGCTTTTACCAGTGTTTTGACGATAAGATGCACATTATTTGAACAAGGCTGCTGTAAGTTAAAAAATCTGAACTTGTATTAGTTCTTTCTTTTGATTACATTTCACTACATATTATTGAAATCGGAAATATTAAATGCAATAATAGCTTTGATTATCATATAATTATATTAAAGCAATTTCGCAATAATTCAATGGTTTTCAAATTGAATTACAAATCAACATTTCTGCCCTAAAGATTTACAGTCAATCTAATTGTCAGAACAAATTGTTTAAAATTATTTCTGACATAACATGCTCCGATTCTAAAGGTTATACGCATTGAAATTGATTGCAATAAAATTAAAGGAAATCAGCCTTGAAGCATATCAAATGAATAAAATAACCAATTATGCCCATCTATTACATTATGAAGTACAACTGCATGGAATTGATTCCTGGTAACGGTCTGTGAAAGATTACTAAAAGCCATTATTAAATAAGGATCCTATCAGTTTAATTTGTTTATTATTGATAAATGTCTTGATTTCAATCAAAAATGATATTTTAAACAATAGGAAGACACCATTTTGCTCTGTTTTATCTAAGTACTGATGTAATTTGTATTGATAATTGATAAAGCTATCTAATATTTGGTTTCAAACCATCTGAGCATCAACTTGCGTTAACTGTAATATCTGTTATAATATAATAACAAATTATAAGGGACATACTTGGTATTATCAAACGTTAAATTTGCATTATATCAAATATAGCACTGTTGAAGTAATTTTCTTGTCGAATATAATCTCTTGTCACATTATTTTGATTTTTAATGTTCTTAATGTCTATTGGGTTAAGATTCAATTTATGTACACTTAAAACTAAAATAATAATCTTTTTTATATTTCATTTGTATTTTATTAAAAAACTGGGAATTTTATTTTTATATAAAGTTTACGATGTCTTAGTGTTTATGCAATTATGTTTGATAACAAGGGCTATTATTCTATTTGTATCGTTTTTGAACTAACTAAATATTTAAGATAGGTATTTATATGCTTTTATTGGTTTTGAACTTAAAATATTTATAAGTTTTATTTATGAAATATTTGCAATATTTGAAATACAAGGGTTCGGAATTAAAGTACAAGTTATAACACTTTTTATACCTATATGCACAACTATAATACTTTAACGCCTTGAGTAACGAATGCTTTTAGTCTATATCTACTCAATGCAATTTTAAAACCAGATGGATAAAAATGACAGAAACATAAAAATTCTTGCATGATTTATCTTTTTTTACTAATTGATTGATTGGCTAAAACGTTATAACTGGAATTTAAATTATTGATTTGAAAAAGCCGTTATGTCTATTTATATTTTTTTATTCTGGTTCTTTGTTGAATCTTTATCATTTTCATTTAAAACATATCTTCAAAAAATTAAAATGATAACCTTACTGTTACTTCACAAACACCAGCCTCTTTGTCTCTCTAAATCTTTGTTGGAAACGCAAACTAAAACACCAAAACATCTGATGGCATCTTTATAATTCAACAGGGACATTTTCTATCTTAATGTATCATTTGAAAATACAAAAATAATATTAGTGTGAAAAGATACCTTCTTGTGATTTTCGCACAGAGAATTGCCTATCACGAAACATCAACATTAATATGACATTAAACCAGAAAATATATATGGACAATATAGTTCTGATATGATATATTTTATTGACGTTTATGGAATGTACTTTTTTGAATTCATAATGTGGCAATTCCAAGCAAGTTTAATAACAACAATCATAACAGAACAACAAAATTTATATAACAATAGAATCCAAAAAAATAATCAACAAATATTTCTAATACAACGAAGATATACGGTCATAACAGGGTAGACAAGAGGAAGTGAACATTTTTCAAACTTGTTGCATTACAATCAAAACTGAATACACAAGTCTCAAGTCACAAGCTGTTTTCAAATGCATTGCATAACCAACAAACATATTTACTTTCTGACATGATTTAATGGTTTATTTGATATTTACCTAAACATGATTAAATTGAGAAATCTTTCGATCCCGTTGAAAACAAAATACAATGCATTGTTGTTTCGTTCTCAAACACAAATGTAATTTAAAATAAACAAGGCGTTTGACGTCAGCTCTTATTCTAATTATTCTAATGACTAGCCAAATTTGTCAGAAGGTCGTACACTAGCAAAGACCCGATCAATCACAATATATACATCAATGCCACTCAAATCAATATAAATAAGAAACTAAAAAACGTCATAAAAGATCCAAGGAATAGTAGAATTAAAGAGCACTATGTTTTTGCCGCAAACTTTTTGCTGAGCAAAACATACCCATTGAAACTATAAACTACCTGCATATGTAAATTTCCATTACACAGGAGAGGATGTTATTTAAACTTGAAAATCTACAAACCGTTTCCTTAATATTTAGTACATAAAGTGTATTTAAACAATTGAATAATGCTGCACGAATAACCCTGTCATTTACTTTCAAAATGAAATGAAATCAATGTACAAATATAGATAATGTCCAATAAATATTGCTATATAAGTATCATACTTATGCTTTACAATAAGATTTAGACCTGTATGCGAAATATATATTATTGAATGACCCCTTCCTACTCCGAAGAAAAAAAAGAACAAAACAAATAAAAACAACAAAAAAAAACAAAAAAAAAAACAAGAAGAAACCAGAAAAAAACACTGAAATTTAATAATTCTAACAACGAAATTATTCCTACACAGGTGTGTGTTTTGTTTTATATAAATGTCATGAATGAATCCCATCCATCAAAAATATGGGCACAGTTTTGGCAGTTATGATAAACGAATTCAAAAATCGTATTGACCACTAAAAGTTGTCAAAACTGATTTTCTACTAATTTTCAACAGTTTGAAAATATTTAGTCAGTTATTACATGCGTTTATAAGTTGTTGTTTCATTGATTTAAAGATGATGTTAACTGTTAAAATCCTAATTAAATGTTTTAATTATCATTTAACAGAGATATACAGAGATATTCTAAAGTACGTTAATCATTATTTTTGTAAAAAGAATATTTAAATATAAAGAATAATTATTTTTGTCCGGAACAATGTTATATAACACTTAAATAAAAGATATCTTGAAGTTGTAATCTTTTGACAACTTGATTTGTCAATTATTTTATGTCTTACATATATCTGTTTAATTTTTTTGTTTAACAGACATTAACATTAACAAACAAAAATGAAAAATAATATTTTTTTATCCTTTCAATCTTTATATGCGTTTCAGTTTTTGATGACATAAAACACTCACATATTTTATTTTCTAAATATGTTTAGTTTTACTTCGATTTGAGTTCATTTGGTTTATTTTCGCTAATTTATTACAGTACATAATATGAAGCAATTTGTTACGTTGTTAATATCCTTAGCAAATCCCTTGAGAGAAAGGTCTCGTCGAAATAATTAAAACAATTAGTTTTCTGGCAAGTCATCAGATAAAATTCATGGATGCTTTGATATGGCTACCATTTGTTACATTTAATAACCAATTTTTGAAAATAAACTAGATCTGCAGCTATATCGCTATTGAAAATAAATAAAAAAAAACCGCAAGTATCTGGTTGTCCATTGTCTCCATAATCCTACAACATAATAGACAATATCAGTCAACAAAAAATTGTGAAACTTCAACAAACAATGCGAGCAATGATGTTGAAATTATCATGAAATATTAGCTAGAAGTGTAATACAAAAGCAGTAAAAGCGGTGTTAACTAACATAACAAATGAACAAACTGATTAAGCTTACATGTCTCCTCTGTATCAAATCGATAAATCAACAGTTATATCGAGGCTTTATCTGTTGTCAACGATTGTTATATTTGCTTTGTGGAGGGATATTGCACAAAGTAGAGTTATAACATCAACCAGATTAAAATATAACTTATTGTTATTAGAATAAACAAATTGTTATTTGATATACTAATTGTAAGTTAAACTGATTGAGTTGAACCGAATAATCTTCAAAGAATTGGTGTCCTGAACGTTCGATACGGTTTTCTAATAAAAGCTAACAATGTTTCAAAGATATATTTACAATTTCGACTGTGAACAAAACTTTCACAACAGGTCTGCGTTTCATAGAAAGCATTAATTGTATATTAAAATAGAGAAAAAATGAATCATTAAAGAAAGCCCAAAAGGGCAAACTTTAAATTATTGCAGGCTCGGTTTGATTCAACTGTTCATAGCGATACTGTCAAGTACAAAGTACCGTCCGTGCTTAAAATATTTGTTAAAACAAAACGGAAATGAATGCATGAATTAGCAAACAAGTTTATTTGAATTGGCTGCTGAAAAAAAAAATGTTTAATTTTTTAGGATAAAATGCATACATAAGATCATAATCGTGACTTGATGAACAGATCTGAGTTAACCCTTCAAGGCTTTATACAAACATGGCGTTCATCACTATTGGCGCATCTACAGTCGATTACAAAACATTATTTGTTGGTTATTAGTAATGTGTTGAAAAATTATATATGTAGTCAAAATATTCTGAAATTTGAATAGCATAGTTAAGATTTGCTTTGTTTTTATAAATGATTTTTTCGTTGATTTGTTCTCCGTTATGAGTTTTTAAAATATATATATTTGAACATTGTCTTCGTAATGACTGACAATTTTTTCAAAATCAATCAATTTTCAGTGATTTTAGGTTCACTGTGATTAAATCTTTAAACTGTCAGGGTGTCTCTTTATGAAAGTTAGAATTTCGAAACGTTTTTTTATTACGTATCATTGTAAAATATCTTCAAATGCATCTTCATTTGCCAAACATGAAACAGTAGAGGAAATATGATACCTGTAGAACTTTATATAAATAAAGGTAGATCTAATGCTATTTAGATCAGGTGTAGAAGAAATTGTCCATAAGGTGTTGATGTTATTTTTTACCAAAAAACCAAAATTTCGTTAAGCACGTGTAGTTTTGAAAGAGTACTTGTATACCATAAGCGCTACATACAATGTCTAAAACTAGAACATTTTAAATAATTAGGACATAAAAGATGTGTTAATGAGACATACATCCGAAAAGGACGTTATCAGTAACATCGATTTCAAAATAAAGTCCAACTAAGCTGTTTTTAGACATTTTTATACATATATCAATATAAGATTCAAATGAATTGTTATCAAACACTTCTTCATACAAATGTGTACTAATACAATAAAACAGATATGAGCATAATGCGAGGTAACTCTATTCTTATAACAATAATTGTAAAATCTAGGTTAGATAGGAGGAACAATTTTCATGTATGCAACATGTATCTAATAAGCACTTTTAAACTTTCATTTATAACAAATCGATCGTTTGATGTGTTTTAATAAAATCGCATTGTCGTTTAAATTGTATGAGGACATGCTTTGTTAAAATAATGTTCACCTTTGAAACTCAAATGCTTTAATTTATGCGTATGTTTACTAAAATTAGACAACATATTGTAGGAAATATTAATATTTATTGTATTAAAAGAATCTTAAAACAAATTTGTAAAACATTAAAACATACAAATCTGAGTTGCATCATCGTTAGTTAGTCTGTTTATAAAAAAAGTTGTACTTAAGTGCGGCGTCCGTACGCATATTTTTAAAAAAAATCTTCACATGTTCATAATTCATACGTCAACTGTTACTATGCAGAACATTTTCACGAAATGTACTTTAACGATAGACCACAAGACACGTCAATATCACCAGATACCAGAATACATTAAATTATTTTCTTTTCGTTTTGGTTTGATATTGTTAGATTATTCAAAATGAATAGTTGTTTGGTTGTGTGAGAAGTCCTTACGCAAGAGAAAAACGGTTTACCTGACTATGTTGAAACCACAACTTGACGCCAAAGTTGCTACGTATCTCAACATTACCGCATAAGCACACGCCTCTGTCATTTTCTTTTGGAATAACTTTGTGTGCTATCATCCCTCATTAGACTATGATAATTATCTACATGTATATCATGAAAATGGTAACGCGCATAATTTTATTGTATCATTTTATTTTACAACAATATTATTCAATATGTTCTACATCATACGACTCGTTTTATATTCATTTGGAAAGGCACGTGTATTAAGGTTTACAAAAATTACTGATGTTTCTAAAGAGCAAAACAGATATATCTTTAGAATTCAGTTGTTGATCTTTTAGAGGTATTATAATTGATGCAATTAATTTGCAAAGTATGTAGAACAAAACTGATGTGCTATCGATTTCTTTGTTTCATATAGGTATCTAGGTCAGTGTGTTAATAAACGGTTTATTCTAGTATATTAATTAATTTTTCAGTTCTTTTCTTCCTTAAAACAATATGTGTTAATTATCAACGTTGATTTCGCAGTTTCGCGTTCAGTTGTAAAGTATTACGAAGCAATAAATTATATATATGTTCTAAATTATATATGCCTTATACAAGATAGTTTCCTTAAAAGTAAAAATCGTAATTGATATAATCATTATTTGATACTGAAAATTATGTTCTAAGAGAGATATAATTAAAAGTTTTCTTTGTCTTCTGTCCAATTTCCACACGTTTTTAATTAATCTCATGCTGTGCAAAGATGATGCGTAAAGAATGTTAAAGCATACTTACAAAAATTAAAACATTAACAGAATTCGTTCAAATTGTAACGTGACATTGACTTAATTGATACCATGGAATTATATATTATGTATCAAATCATAACGTCATGCACATGAGGCACTTATTAAATATATTGTAATAAAAGAGGTGATAACCAACTTGTTGTCACAAGGTGATATAAAAAGCTAAATTGTCGATAAATTTTATCAATGCACCTTTTGATATGCTTTTTATGTTCTTTAATCTATTTTTGACAACCACAAAATTTAAGAATATCATACATACTAATGAACTTAGTTAATGAACTTGTTTTGGTACCTTTAACCGTATAATACCTCAATGGGGTTCAGCAGTACTGAATGTTTAGAACGGTCAATACATAACAAACTGTTTTAGAATACCACTAAATGCTAATTGTATGATCATTGAATCTCTCTGAAAAGTGTTACTAGCATATGATAATGTTCTTAGCAATCGCTATATTTCGAAGTTTAATAGTGAAATTTTAACACATTACTTCTTTTACTGATATTAAAATATCTTTGGTATCTTATATATGGTCTTAAAATAAGTTGATTACTAACTACTGCAATAATTATTAACATGTGTGCGTTTTAAGTCTCCAAGTGTAATAAATTATTAATGATTAAGTCAACTCTGACATATAAGTCGTTAATTTCGTCGTTGCACTTTGACATTGATGTTTAAACTTCTATTTTACATGCATGTATTTGAATATTGGAAATATAATACATATATAGAGGATATGTAAGATGAAATTTTATTTCATCGAGTGAGCTTTAAAAACAGTAACTCACAAGTGAGTATTTGAAGTTCACGAGATGAAATAGAATTACATCTTACAACAAACAAACACTTTTTTTTTATTTTGTTTTATTCTAAAAAAAATAAGTTTAAAATGAAATTTCCTTAATATAAACTTTAGGTTAAAATTTGTTTTCACCACTGGCAGCCTCATTTAGTCTCATTTCTCATAAAATACAAGAAGTCTTACACTTATAAATAAGTCCGACAATAAACGTTAAATGGCGATGATAGTATTATTTTATTCAAATAAATATGAATATGAATGATTGTTTGTTTTAATAATAAAAACACACAATTTTAGTTTGAAAAAAAGCTAAACCATCCATCCTTCTCTTGCTACCTACGGCGAATTTATATTAAATATGGCTCTGTGAAATGTAAGCGACCGTCATTTTTAAAAGTTGTGTATTTCACGGGAGAAAAATGATTGTGTTTGATTTAGAAGGATATCAATTGGATTTGAGGGCTGTTATAGACAATATATATTAAGTGATGACAAATGTGTAAACATTCAAAAAGCGGCTAGGAAATTTGAAAACATGGAACTTTAAAAAGGCTGCCTAACGAACGCTGTGTTATTTACTTATTCTTCGGGCTGATGTCTGTCATTGCTTTTCAAGTTATTAGGCAGTTATTGCTCGTAGGATGCTTAAATATACACAAATGTCATCAAGAACAGGTTTGCATTTGGAAGGATATGCATTCAAAGACTGTAAAAATGAAACAAAAATTTATAGACGATATTTGGTGATTGGTAATTGGAATGAACCAAAGTAAGTTTTCTTCTTTTAATTACTTTTGAAAGGTCAGTTATTTATCAATTTCAGCTTTTTTTTCTCTAAACAGCCAAGGCAATTTCAGAACTGTCAATAATTATAAAATTGATGTACCACGTGTGAAAAATCTTAAAAAATGCTCATCATTGAAAAGTGTGAATTTTAAATTTTGATCATTTTCACTGTGAAATTATCAAATATAATATTCACGGATAATTCAGTTTCTCACTGAAAGGCGTACAATACGGCTCGTAAAGAAGTTCTATAATTTTTATTGTTAGATATTCACGATTTGCAGTGTTGAGGAAAATGTTAAGAGAAAAACAAAATAGAAATAACTATTATAGGAACTCAAGTGATTTAAGGTTGGTGTCACAACCAAGAAACATATGCAAGTATGTCTGTGTAAGAATTTTATATTAATTGCGTTAGAAATACACTGTGCATCATTTCACATCAAAACTGCCTTTAAGATTTTGTCTTTGCAAACATGTCTTAGTTTAAATCGTTGCTGAAAAACAAACGAGTTGCAAAAAGTAAACCTTTCTTGTAAAATCGCATTAAGAATATGTGTGCAAAATGATGATTGAGGATATTGGGTGAATACGTGTTTACAAACACGCTGATTAAGCATTTAAAAACAAAATAATTACATTTTCTTAACACATGCTGATCTTTATTATCAACCGTTATCTTACATCACATTGCTGAAATAACTCGTTATTCATATCAAAGTTAATCTTTCACTTTCACTAGTTTATATAAACCAGCTAAAATATATATAGATCATAGCGTATTTTGATAAATTAAATAGCTTTAACGGCGTTCTCCAAAATATGTATATAAAATTCAAATACAAAAGATTAATCGACATACATCTTCTTCTCTTTGATTATTCATGATCAAGTATCAGATTTATGAAAAATGGTTTTGTAAATTAAAAGTAAAAGCTAAAACTACGTAAGTTTTGCATGTAGAAAAAGAACAATGTAAAGTGTAAGTTAATTCTATTATGAAATTCTATATTAATTTTATTTCATAACTACTTTTTAATTAGGAAAATAGAAACAACTTACAATCTTTTAACAGTATGGCAGTTTAGTATCTGAATGAATGAAAATTAACCTGGGTAATTTAAAATTTATATATCATATTGGTAATAATGAAGTACAAATACATAATTATTGAAATAGTATTAGATAGATGATAATTAAATTGTATAAACCTGTGTTAAGAATAATTAACTATGATCGATCATATACCCCTTTTTATCCTCAATCGTTAATAATAAGATAAAGAAACATCAACAAAACATGAAATAAACCAATTTAATTTATAGCAAAACTGACTGATGACGTCCTTTGATGTAACTAGGAAATTCTAAAGTACAAATTGTTTATTACGACCAATTAATATAGAAATGTCCTTTCATATGAAAGCAACAACAGTGCGTTTATTACACATGATAGTGAATAGGATCACTATTTTGTTTTGATGGACCTTAAGACATTTCACTTCTTTAAAAATAAAGGATAAATAGAAGTGACTCATAACTTTGGTTATTTAACTACCGACCAGTACCAAAGCATTTCATTGATGAGACAGAGGCCAGTGCGAATACATAAAATGAGACGATATTTCTAATCTCTCCGAATGACTAAGATAACCATTCTCTGCTTCCATTGTTATTCACCTTGATACACTCATATTGTTTTGATTTTAAAACAAAACAATAAGTCACTTTTTAATTGATTAAAATTTCTTCTTTTTCTGAGTTTTATTTATTCAGGATAGGTGTAACCGTATCATAAACGTAACCTCAAATGGGTTGTTGTTATTACTAATACATTCTGGAATATTTGTTGTGCGAAATTATATATAATATTTTATATTATATACCGATCCGCCATATTTGCGCGGGTACATTCCTTAATCATGAAATACTGAAAGACTCATTCAAATGGTTCATATATAATCTTTAAAAAAGCTTTCTATTGTGCAGGATTTTTCTGTCCTCATTATCAAATATAAATTGTAAAATATGTTATATTATATTTTAAAATGATAGAGGTATGCGAATAAAAAACCTCAAGTATATATAACTAATGGATAGAAAGGAACTGAAAAAATTCACATATATTTTAATCCAGCAATATAAACAGCAGATTAAGTAAATGATATAATTATATTCAAGATCAAATAACAATGTAAAATATTGGTCAGATATACATTGTGTGTTCAATAAAATGTCTGAAATTCTGTTTTTACCAAAATGCAGGGGCTGTAGATATAACTAGATAAATGTTTCAGATCAAGTAAGGTTGTAAAAATTAATTAAGTATATGATATGTATGAAATAAATTGTCAAAAATTCTGTTTTGACTAACATGTAGGAGTGCTATACGTTTCCGTAGTAAACAGAATTGATGTGCTATAAATTTCTTTGTTTCATAGGTATCTAGGTCACTTTGTTAATTAACCGTTCATTCTAATATATTTATTCTTGTTTCATATCCTTTCTTCTTTGAAAATATATGTTAATTATCAACTTTAATTTATCACAAAAGCAGATTCTGTTGTAAAGTTACTACTATCACAAACATCTTGATTCTGAGAAGCTTAAATCAGTATTTTGACGTTCTTGTTTTATTTTCAATCCTTAACCTACTTGTATACTAGTATGCCTTTAAAAAAGAAAGATATATCATATATAAAAAATAGTCAACATTTACTGTGTCAACTACTACAATTATATTTCGCTACTCAGAAACAATATCAGAAATTTCAAATAAATATCTAAGAGTTTCATGCTATCAAAAAATAAGCACTGTTAAATTTATAGATTCGGTTTAAAATAAATGTTAAGATCATTTCCTTAAAACTGAATGTTCTAATTAATATATTAATATTCATTTTTTCAGTTATTGATAATAACTATGTTTTTTTTGTCTTCTGATCAATTTCAACTTGCTTTTAATTCAACTCATTCTGAGCGAAAGTTATGGTAAAGTTTGGGCAACCGTACTACAAAAATATAAACACTAACAGAAATATGTATATATAATATATCACTGCTGAATAATTTCGTTTTGTCGAATATAATCTTGTCACATTATTTTGACTTAAAATGTTCTCAATGCCCATCGGGTTAAGATTCAATTTAAGTACCCTTGTACACTCAAATAATACATATTTACATTTCATTTGTATTTTATAAAAAAAGGAATTTTATTTTTATAAAAAAATTACAATGTCTCTGTGATTATGCAATTATGTTTGATAACAAGGGCTATTATTCTATTTGTGTCGTTTTTGAACTAACTAACTAAATATTTAAAATATGTATTTCTATGATTTTATTAGTACTGAACTTAAAAGCATTTAATATAAGTTTTTATTTATCAAAGATTTGCAATATTTGAAATACAAATGTTCGGAATTAAAGTAAAAATTATAACACTTTTAATACCTATATTACCTATATACTTTTACAACCATAATACCTTAACACCTAGAGAAACGAATGCTTTTAGTCTATATCTATTCAATGTTCAATGCAATTTTAAAACAAGATGGATAAAAATGACAGAAAATTCTTGCATGATTTATCTTTTTTATCTAATTTATTAATTAGCTTCAACGTTATAACTGACATTTGAATTATTGATTTTAACAACCTCTATGTCTGTTTATAGTTTTATACTGGTTCTTTGTTGAATCTCATTTAAAGGATATGCTCAAAAAATTAAAATGATAACTGAACTGTAATTTCACAAAAACCGGTCTCTTTTGTTGGAAATGCAAACAAAAACACAAAAACATTTGATAACATCTTTATAATTCTACAGAGACATTTTCTATCTTAATGTATCAACATCAATCATCATTTGAAAATACAAAAATAACATAAGTGTAAAAAGATACCTTCTTGTGATTTTCGCACAGGGAATTGCCTGTCACGAAATATCAACTTTAGTATGACATTAAACTAGAAAATCTACATGGACTATAAAGTTCTGATATGATATATTTATTGACGTTTATAGAATGTTTTTTTTTAAAATTATAATGTGACAATACCAAGCAAGTTTAATAACAACAATCATATCAGAACAACAAAATTGATATAAAAAATAGAATCCAATAAAAATAATATCAACAAATAGTTCTAATACAACGACAACGAAGATACACAATCATAACAAGGTATAACAAATCTATCGTTTGATGTGATTTAAGAAAACCTCATTGACGTTTAAATTGTATGAGCACATGCTTTGTTAAAATAATTTTCATCTTTGAAACTCAAATGTTTTTTATTGAGTCGCATATTTACTAAAATTAGACAACATATTGTAGGAAATATTATTGATTGTATTAAAAGAATCTTAACACAAATTTGCGAAACATTAAAACATACAAATCTAAATTTGCATCATCGTTAGTTAGTCTATATAAAAAAATACAAGTTGTTTTTTAGTTCGAAGTCCGTACGCATTTTTTTTTAAAAATCTTCACATGTTTATAATTGATACGTCATCTGTTACTATGAAGATCATTTGCACGAAATGTACTTTAACGATATACCACAAGACACGTCATTCTCACAAGAATACATTTTCCTTTCGTTTTGGTTTGATGTTGTTAGATTATACAACATGGATAATTGTTTGATTGTGTAAGAAGAAGTTCTTGCGCAAGAGAAAAATGGTTAACCTGACGGGATTTGAAACCACAAGTTGACGCTGGTGTTGTTGTATATCTCAACATTACAGCATAAGCACACGCCTCTGTTAATATTCTTATTTTCGGAATACATTTGCGTGCTTTCACCCCTCATTAGAAAATGATATCTACATGTATATCATGAAAATGGTAACGCACATATTTTATCATTTATTTTACAACAATGTTATTCAATGTATTCTTCAACATACGACTCATTTTATATCCATTCGGAAATGCTTAGAAATCACACACGTGTATTAAGTTTCACAAAATTAATGATGTTTCTACAGAGCCATAAAGATATATTTTTAGAATTCAGTTTTTGATATTTTAGAGTTATTATTATTGATGTTATGAATTTACAAACTATGCACAACAAATCTGATGTGCTATAGATTTCTTTGTTTCACATAGGTATCTAGGTCACTGTGTTAATGAACAGTTTATTCTAGTATATTAATTAATGTTTCATTTCTTTTCTTCTGTAAACAATACGTTTTCATTATCAACGTTAATTTATCACAAAAGCAATTTCCGTGGTAATGTACTAATAAGCTAGCATAAAAGTCTTGAGTTTGAAAAGCTAAACTTAAAATTTGGATATTTATTTTCATGTTGATTTTTAGATCTTTGTTGCTACAGCAACTAAGATAATCATATAACGCTACTTGTTCTAAATTATATATCAAAAGTAGAACGATGTATCATATACAAAACAAAATTTTCCCCTTATTACCAATATACAAAAGTTTCTATATGTCAACAACCATATTTATATTTCGCTACATTTATTCAGACATAAAATTTTCAAATAAGAACTTTGAGAAATTTATGTTATCAAAAAATCAATTATAAAGGAGATGTAAGGCATTGAATTAGCAATTTCGAAGTCTTTTTACTTATTATGGAATATCTTAATTGATAAAATAAAAACATTTCAATTTGACTTTTCTTATTTAAAAGAAGAGAGCGAATTGATAGCTTTCATTAAGTCTTGCCCAATTGTCACATGCTTTAAATTGTACAAATGTACTGAGACTAACACACTACAACAATTAAAACACTGACAAAAATATACAATTTTGTAAAGTGACATTGGCATAATTGATACAGTAGAATTTTTGATTATGTATCAGATCATATGGTCGAAACTCATGGTGTAAATTGTAACCAATTAGCGGTAATAAAGGTTCTGTAAAATGTTAATAAATAAATAAATTAAATAAGTGCACCTTTTGATATCCTATTCCTGTTTTTGTTCTTTAATATTGTTTTCGAAAACCACAAAACTTGAAAACAGATCAGATAGTCAGAACACATAAAATACATGTGAAATTATAACCAACCAGTGGTAATAAAGCTGCTATTAAAGTTTTAGTTGATCACTAAATGCTAATTGTATGATTATTGAATCTCTCCGAGAAGTGTTTCTAACATATGATAATGTACTCAGCTATCGCTACATTTTGAAGTTTTCACATTACTGCTAATAGTATGTACAAAATATTACTGATATTTAAACATAAATTGATTATTATCTACTACAATGAATTACTTACATATAAGCGTTTAAGTCTCTAATGTGTAATATAACTAAAATCTGACTTATGAAGCGTTAATTCCGTCGTAGCGCTTTGCCATTGATGTTTAAACTCTAATTTTACATGCATTAATTTAAATGTTGGAAACATAATGCACATAATCATTCTATTATTTTTGTTCTTAATTGTTCACGATTTACAGTGGTGTGTTTTCTTTGTTGAGGAATATGTTAAGAGAAAAACAAAATAGAAATAACTATTATGAATCTCAAGTGATCTAAGATAAGTGTCAATATCAAGAAAAATATGCAAGCATGCTTGTGCAAGAGCATTATATAAATTAATTAATAAATATATTAGAAATACATTGTACCTCATTTCACACCGAAATTTGCCTCTAGGTTTGTGTCTTTGCATACATGTCTTAGTTTAAATTGTTGCATAAACTTTACCTTGAAAAACAAACAAGTTGCAAAAATAAACATTTCTTGTAAAATCAAAAAAAAGCACATGTGCTATATCTGTAAGATATTAAGTGCGCCAAATGATGACTTAGGGTATTGGTGAATACTTGTTTGCAAACACGCTGATTAAGTATTGGAAAACAAAATAACAACATTTTATAAACACATGCTGATCTTAATCAGACGTAATCATACATCACATTGCTGAAATATTTCTCGTAATTTATATCAAAATTAATCTCTCACTTTATTATTTTATTTTAAACCATATTAAATATATATATAGATCATAACGTATTTTAACAATAACTTTGATGAGTAATAGCTAGTACCTATGTAAGTTTTGCATCTAAAGTACAATGTTTATTGTAAGTTAATACTATTATGAAATTCTATATTTTTATAACTACTTTTTAATTACGAACATAGAAACAACTTACAATCTTTTAACAGTATGACAGTTTAATATCAGATCGCAAATTAACCCAGATATTTAGAACTTATATATCATTTTGATGATAATTTTGTACACACACATACGGAAGTAATATTGGATAACTGCTTATAAAATTGTATCAAAAACAGTCTTAAGAATAATAAAATAATCAGGTTTACTATAAAAAGAACAATGATCATCGGAATATTAAATAAACTCTTTGATCAATCATATTCGCCTCTTTAACCTCATTTTGTTAATGAGATGAAGAAACATCAACAATACATGAAATGACCAAAATGATTTATAGCAAAACTGACACTTATGGCGTCCTTTGATGGATCTACGAAATTCTAAATAACAAATTGTTTATTGCGGTCATTCAACATAGTAATGTCCTTTCATATGAGAGCCAAAGCAGAACTGTTAATTACACATGATTGCGAAAGAGATCACTATTTTGAATTAATGGACCTTAAAACTTTTCATTTCTTTGAAATTAAAGGATAAATATAAATGACTCATAACTTTGGCTATTTTACTACCGACCTGTACCGAAGCATTTCATTGATGAGACAGAGGCCAGTGCGAATACATAAAATGGGATGACATTTCTATTATCTCTTAATGACTGAGATTATTATTTTTTCCTTCCATTGTAATTCAACTTGATACACTCTGTCATATTGTTTTGATTTAAAAACAAAACAATGAGTCACCTTTTATTTGATTACAACATCTTCTGTTTTCTGACTTAAGTTCATTCAGGATAGGTGTAACCGTGTCATAAAAGGTAACCTCAAATTTTAAGCATGTGGTTTGTTGTTACTATTATTATTTATTTTAGTTGTATTCGAAATGCAATAAAATAAATTGGTAATTCATAAAATGCTAATTTACTTAGAGTTTGTTGTTCTGCTCCTAAGCTGTTGTACTGTTTGCCTTTAAGGTGGTGCTGTGTGGCAGGATTTCTTCGGGACTGCTTTCTATGAGCGTCCCTTTGCTTTATTAATCTTTTTTTCCCCATATTTCGAGTTTTCTTAATTGATTTTTTCCCAAAATATGTACATTCTCGTATATGTTCTTTCAACTCAAAAAATATTGTTCATTTAAGAATTTTGCATAGGCATAGAGATAATTTATGTCCCTGAAGATTTAAAGAACGTGTTGTTTTACCTAGATAACGTAATTACGTAATAAGCAAGGACGCCAAATATTCCTACCCATATATCATTTTTAAATACTAAGAAGCACAATAAATGTAACTGAAATATTCCTTTGTCCTAACTTACAATATGAAAAATAGAATAAGTAAAATAAAGTTAAACATGCAAATATGTTCACGGGCAAGGTCAGCGTCGTTTTCCCATTATACTCGAATAATACTAAACCGAACATTAGACATAAGGTATATTAAATTAACATGTTTCCTATTTCCTGTCATCATAAATTATACTGAGTGTGCATACAGTTTTTACCATTAAGTGAATTATTTTAACTGCTAGAATGAATAATGGAAACTTTATATTATCAAATTCCAATTAATGACGCAATCACAAAATGTTCGTTTACTTTTCTGATTAGATTTACATGTAATTTTACCGTCCAATCCTGGAGTTTCTGATTCACCATAAAGAAATCTGTCCATACTGATTCAATAAGAACTACATTTCGCTTGACTTATCTTGTCTTTTCAATGCTTTGTTTTTAACTAAATATATCTGTTGCATTTAGCTGTTGTTTCCTAAAAAAATGCAACCACGTGTTATGGTTGCTGAGTGTGCAACAAAGTACACTTTAATCAAATTATATCATCTACAAAGTGAACAATCGAGGCATATTGCAACGAAAACTATAGCTCAATGATATGATTACCGTGATAGTTAACAAAATAAACATAAATTGGCATACTCACTCATGTAACTATTGATGTCATGTGCTTTCAAATGATTTCCAGTCAATATTATAGCCATCTACTTAAAAATTACGTTATCCAAGTTGCATTGCACATTTATCATCACATTAGCTTTTAACGATTTGATACAATACCGAGGCTATTGAAACAGACACCTTTGAAAGTGGGATTATTATCAATAAAAGTAGCTGTAAATATGAAAGTTACGAGTATATGAATCTGAAATCAAATAAACATATAAATAAAAAAGTATAGTAAAACATATCAATGTTGTCTAAACTAAACTCCAAATCAGCTTTGAAATGATACAGATTTTCGAATGTTTTCGGTGTTGAAGAAAGATCAGGTATTATACAGTTATGTATTCTCTGATCAAGCTCTTAACATTTGGCTGTATTTATTCAAAATATAATATACGAATTTCTAGTTTTTGACATTGTATTATACATTATGCATATTCCATAATAGATCAAACAACTGTAAAGACTAAATCAAAATACATGCATATTCGCATACTCTGAAAAAGTAAACTCGTTGGGTACCTTGAATAATGTGTGTCATAAAGTGGAAAGCAATGTTTGTCAATTAAACTCGTTGGGTACCTTGAATTTTTATGTGTCATAAATTGAAAAGCAATGTTTGTCAATTATCTTATTGATCGAGGACAGGTAAAAACTTTGCATGATATGTTACTATTCTACTTCTTCATTAACTGTGTGCTTTTATCAGTGTTTTGACGATAAGATGCATATTATTTGAGCAAGGCTGCTGTAAGTTAAAAAATGGGAACTTGTATTTTAATTTTAGTTCTTTCTTTCGATTACATTTCCCTACATATAATTGAAATCGGAAATATTAAATGCAATAAAAGCTTTGATTATCATAAAATAATATTAAAGCAATTTCGCAATTATTCAAAGGGTTTCAAATTGAATAGCAAATCAACATTTCAGCCCTAAAGGTTAAATGTTGATCAAATTGCCATAAACAAACAATGGTGTCTAAAATTATTTCTGACATAACATGCTCTGTTTCTAACTGTAATACGCATTTAAATTGATTGAGATGAAAGTAAAGGGAATCCGGCTTTAAGTATATCAAATGGATAAAAGGACCACCAATCTATTACATTTTGAAGTACGATTGCATGAAGGTCATTCCTGGTAACGGTATGTGAAAGTTTACTAAAAGCCATTATTGAATAAGTATCCTAGAGTAATAAGTTTAATTTGTTTATTATTGATAAATGTCTTGATTTCCATCAAATATGATATTTACCCCCATTTCTGCTCTGTTTCTTCTATGTACTGATGTAATTTGTATTGATATCGGATAAAGCTATCTAATATTTGGTTCCAAACCATCTGAGCATCAACTTGCTTTAATTGTAATACCTGTTATATTGACAAATTATAAGGGACATATTGGGTATTATCATACGGTACATTTGCATTATATCAAATATAGCACTGTTGAAGAATTTTTTTTTGTCGAATATAATCTTGTCACATTATTTTGACTTTTAATGTTCTCAATGCACATCGGGTTAAGATTCAAATTATGTACCTTTGAACACTAAAATAATACCTATTTACATTTCATTTGTATTTTATAAAAAAATGGGACTTTTATTTTTATATAAAGTTTACGATGTCTTAGTGTTTATGCAATTATGTTTGATAACAAGGGCTATTATTCTATTTGCGCTGTTTTTGAACTAACTAAATATTTAAAATAGGTATTTGTATGCTTTTATTGGTACTGAACTTAAAACCATTTATTAGTTTTATTTATCAAATATTTGCAATATATGAAATACAAGTGTTCGGAATTAAAGCACAAAACACCTTTAATACCTATATGCACAGCTATAATACCTTAACGCCTAGAGAAACGAATGCTTTTAGTCTATACCTATGCAAAGCAATTTTAAAACCTGATGGATAAAAAGACAGAACCATTAAAATTCTTGCATGATCTATATTTTCTTTACTAATTGATTAATTGGTTAAAACGTTATAACTGACAATTAAATTACTGATTTGTACAACCTTTATGTCTGTTTATATTTTTATTCTGGTTCTTTGTTGAGTCTTTATCATTTTCATTTAAAACATATCTTCAAAAAATTAAAATGATAACTGTACTGTTACTTCACAAACACCGGTATCTTTATCTCTTTAAATTTTTGTTGGAAATGCAAACAAAAGCACCAAAACATCTGATGACATCTTCATAATTCTAAGTGTGAAAAGATACTTTCTAGTGATTTTCGCACAGGGAATTGCCTGTCACGAAATATCAACATTAGTAACCAGATCTTTAAACCTTTACCTAAATAATTAGTACATGAAGTATACTTAAACAATTGAATAATGCTGCATGAATAACCCTGTCTTTTACTTTCAAAATGAAATCAATGTAAAAATATAAATGTATCTGTTTAATTTTTTGTTGAACAGACATTAACATTAACAAACGAAAAAAGAAGAATAAGAGTTTTTTTATCTCTCCAATCTTTATTTGCGTTTCAGTCCTCGATGACATAAAACATTCACACATTTCATTTTCGAAATATGTAAAGTTTTACTTCGATTTGAGTTCATTTGCTTTCTTTTCGGTAATTTATTACAGTAAATACTATGAAGCAATATGTTACGTTGATAATATCCTTAGCAATTCCCTTGATAGAAAGGTCTCGTAGAAAAAATTAAAACAATTAGTTTTCTGGCAATTCATCAGTTAAAATTCATGGTTGCTTTGATATGGCTACCATTTGTTACATTTAACAATCAATTTTAGAAAATAAATTAGATCTGCAGCGATAACGCTATTGAAAATAAATGAAAAACGCACGTATCTAGTTGTCTATTTTCTGCACAACCCTACAACATAATAGACAATATCAATCAACAAAAGGATGGTGAAACTTCAACAAACAATGTGAGCGATGATGCTAAAATTATCATGAAATAAAAGCTAGCAGAGTAATACAAAAGCAGCAGAAGTGGTGTTAACTTACATAACAAATGAACAAACTAATTACCTTAACATGATTCCCCTGTATTAAATCGATAAATCAACAGTTATATCCAGGCTTAATCTGTTGTCAACGATTTTTATATTTGCTTTGAGAACATTGCAGATTGGAGAGATATTTCACATATGAGTGTTATTAAGCAGATTAAAAGATAAATTATTGTAATTTGAATAAACAAATTGTAAGTTGGTAAACTAATTGTAAGTTAAACTGATACCGAATAATCTTCAAAGAATTGTTGTCCTGAACGTTCGTTACGGTTTTCTAATAAAAGCTAACAATGTTTCAAACATATATTTATACAAGTATAATCTCGATTATGAACCAAACATTGGTAACAGGTATGTGTTTCATTGAAAGCCTTAACTGTATAAAAAATAGAGACAATTATGAATCCTTAAAGAAAGTCCATAAGGGCAAAATTTAAATTGTTGCAAGCTCGGTTTGATTCAGCTGTTCATGGACGATACTGTCAAGTACAAAGGTCCGTCCGTGTCCCATAAGTCCTAAGACATATAAAGAACTTTAGGACTAACTTAAGACTACTTCAATAAGATCAATGACTGTAGACTATAATTAAATTCATTTTATAAATACAATGACAAACCCTTTTATTAGCAACGTGTTTTTGGCCATCTGCATTGCTATTCAAAAATTAAAAATGTCAAGAAATAGGAGTCGTAAGTTAAAACGTCTTCTTTGACAATTTTGGTCATTAAACTGATTTCAGACTTTCTATGAAACGCAGCCCAGACTGTTGTCATAAATGTACACTATGGTCGTGACCCGAGTTGTGCCCGAATGGGTTGACAGACAGACACATTAACCACTAAGCCATCAACCACTTTGACTAAATGATTCACACGTACCAACCATAAACTGCATGCCTTCACAGAATAGCTGTGTTGGTATAACATAGTTATACGACACTTTGCTGAATCAGAAACTATTTCTAAATTATCTATTTCAATGAGCCGAAAAATTTTAAAATAAGTCACCCCCATTTTTTATTAAAGCGTTGTTTGTAGTCTTTGTGATTACATATATAACAACGCCGCCCACAAAAGGAATGATTCACATACCACGTGCATAGTTATTTACAGTATTTTTGTATTACTTAATAAATAAATCGTTTGACTGAAATGGCCGCTCAGAGCTTATTATATTTAAACAATATAGGACTATATATTGACATGTATTCAATCGGTTTACATTTCATTGTAATGATCATAACATAGCTGCTATTTATGTTTTTAGCGGTTCGTGACTTTATTTTAAGGATTTTTTGTTTGTATTGAAAAAATGGTAACAAAAAAGAAAATGGGTTATTCTGAACATACAAACACAGTCAAAAGATTGTACATTTAGATGTAATTACGTATTATTTCTTTCATATACATATTTAGGTTTATGTTAATAGATTTATCATACATCATAATATCGGTGACTGAGATTTGCTATAATTAAGATAAAGAAGACTGTAAAAGGCCAAATGTATTGAGGTTCTTGAACATTTCTTTTATAAATATAAATTATATATACTGTACTTACTTTATACTTTTTGTCAGTAAAAAGCCGTTTCTGTTAATATTCCAAAAATATCAATGTGTTTAAAACATTAGTAAATTAGTTCGATCAAAAACTATTGATTGCACGTTCAGTTTTGTATAGGCTTTATCATTTTGTTTGTTTTGTATATTATAGTTAATCGTTTAAACATTCATTTAAAAAACTTTTCCATTAAAATCATTTACCGGCTTTTGTAACAGTTGTTATATAAATTAAAAAAACATATGAATAAACTCTATTTTAAAAATCAACATAAGCCATTCCATCAGTGAGAAGACACATATTAAAAGATGTAAATGTTCTAATCTACAGGGGAGGGTGGGGATAACTTTCATAGAACATTACACCACAAAACGAAGAACATAAGAACAAACGAAACAAACATATTGTCTACAAATGTTCTTTGTAAGATTTTAAGTAGAAGCGACACTTAAATGTACACGCATTCAATTCTTACCCACAATTGATGCCAAGAAAAAATCAATTAGACGCTTGAGAACACCAGAGCATACTTGAAAAAAACATTCAAATAAAAGCAATAAGAAATGGAATCAAAATGTCTAAAATGTACTTTCAAAGAAGGTCACAAACAAATTATAGAGAGGAAATCCCATGAAATATTTCATGCCAAGCTATAAGCGTGCATTTAAATGAGTATCAATAGTAAGCTACTGTTAGTAAAAATGGCATTTTAAAATATACACTTCAACAAAACTAATTATTTCACTCATAGCAAATATAACCAATGCAAATGCAGCGTTTGCACCACGTGATTATCCAAGAAAAATCACTATTGGATAAAGTCTTATCATTTAAGCCTCGTTAAAGTCCATATCAAATCCATGTCAACCCCGCATAGCCACGTTTTCATTTTCAGAGTTCAAAAAGGTGATGTAATATCCATATTGCACCACATTTATTATTCGAAAATAAAACTGAAATGTATGCTTGAATTGCAGCACACAGGTTTCTTTAGATTGGCTGCTCAAAAAAAAATGTCTACATTATTATGATAAAAGTCGTCCATAAGTTGATTTGATTAACAGATCTGTGTTAACGCTTAAAGGCTCTATACACCGAACAATTTATACATGTCGTTCATCAATTTTGAAGCATCCACTGTCGATTACAAGGCATAATTTATTGTGGATCAGTGATGTATCAGTGATGTGTTGAAAAATTATATGTAGTCAAAATATTCTGTAGTTTGAATAGAATTGTTTAGATTTGCTTTGGTGATATTTGTATGAATGACATATTTGTTGATTTGATCTCCGTTTTTAAAAATATATATTTATTTGAACATTGTATTCGTAATCACTGACTATTTCTCCAAATTTAATCAAACATTCGGTGGTTAAAGGTCCATTGTGACGTCATTAAATTATAAAATTGTCAAGATGTATCTTTATGAAAGGTAAAATTTCAAAAGTCTTAGATCTTTTTTTAGTTTGGTATCTTTGTACAATATCTTCAATTGCTAAACATTAAACTTACACAAAAGTAGAGGAAATATGATACCTGTAAAACTAAATAAAAATATATGTCTAATGCTATTTCGATCAGGTGTAGAAGCAAATGCCCATCAGGTGTTTTTTTATTTTTACAAAAAAACATACCGTTAAGCAGGTGCATTTTTGAAATATTACTTGTTAAACCATAAGTGCTATTTCGAATATATAAACTAGAACATTTTAAATAATTAGGACATAAAAGATATGTGATTGGGACGTTATCAGTAAAAACGATTTCATAATAAAGTCCAACTAAGCTGTTTTTAGACATTTTTATATTTTTTTATACGTATGTCAATATCAGATTCAAATGTATTGTTATCAAACTCTTCTTAATACAAATGTGTAATAATAAAATAAAACAGATATGAGAATAATGCGAGGTAAATCTATACTTATAGCAATAATTTTAAAATCTAGGAGGAAAACTGAACAACATATCTGCAAAACATGTTTATGTTATGTATTTATTATAAACTGGTGTCATGTGCATTTAATAGTATTGGTTATATTTCAAGAACAGTGTTCTTGTATGCAACTTATTCAATAAGCACTTTTTAAAACTTTCATGTATAAAAAAATCGATCGTTTGATGTGTTTTAACAAAATCTCATTGAAGTTTAAATTGTATGTGCATGTTTTGTTAAAAATTGTTTCATCTTTGAAACTCATTTTTTAAATACTCGTATGTTTACTAAAGTAAGACAACATATTGTAGGAAATATTACTGATCGTATTGAAAGAACCTTAACACAAATTGGTAAATCATTAAAACATACTGAGTTTGCATCATCGTTTTGTTAGTCAGTTTATAAAAATACAAATTGTACTTAAGTGCGGAGTCCGTACGCAATTTTCAAAATATATTCACATGTTTATAAGTGTATAAGTGATACGTCAACTGTTACTTTGAAGATCATTGACACGAATGTACTTTAACGGTAGACAACCAGACACGTCAATATCACCAGATACCAGAATTCATTTTCTTTTCGGTTTTTGTTTGATTTTGTTAGATTATACAAAATGAATATTTGTTTGATTGTGTAAGAAGAAGCTCCTTGACTAAGAGTGCAATGGTTAACCTGACGGGGTCTGATACCACAATTTGAGGCTAGTGTTGTTACATATCTCAACATAACAGCATTAACACACTCCTCTGTAAATAGTTTTTTTTCGGATTTACTTTGTGTGCTATCATCTCTCATTTGAATTTGATATGATCGATATCATTAAAATGGTAATGCACATATTTTATTACTAGTATTAATTTTACAACCGTTATAATATAATTCAATATATCCTACAAACAATGGCTCGTTTTATAATCATTTGGAACGCTTAGAAATGCCTTATTAAAAGAAGAACGATGTATCATACAGAAAAACAAAACAAAAATGATAATTCCCCTCTTATTATAAATATACAAATGTTTCTATGTCAACAACCATAATTATTTTTCGCTACATTAACTCAGAAATAAAATTTTCAAATAGGAATTTTGAGAAATTAATGTTATCAAAAAATCAGTTATTAAGTTATATTAGCAATTTTGAATGAAAATTAAGGTCATTTCCTGATATTGGAATATCTTAATTGATACAATAATTACATTTTCTTATTTGATTATTACTTCTTTAAAAGAAGAGAGGGAATTAATAGCTTTCTCGGGTCCAATTGCCACATGCTTTAAACTGAAGAAATGTACTAAGTCTTGTAAAAATGATGTGTAAAGTATTAAAGCACACTAAAAATATATAACACTAACAAATATATCATTTTGTAAAGTGGCATTGACTTAATTGATACCGTAGATTTTTTTATCATGTACCAGATCATATAGTTAAAACACATGATGTAAATTGTAACCAATATACAGTAATAAAGGTGCTTTAAAAAATAAGTAAATTTAATCAGTGCACCTTTTGATATCCTAGTCTTGTATTTGTTCTTTAATATTTTTTTCGAAAACCCCAAAACTTGAAAACAGATCATATAGTCAGAACACATGAAGTACATGAGAAGTTATAACCAACCAGTGGTAACAAAGGTGCCATATAAGCCAAATGGTAGATAAAATTTATCCGTGCACCTTTTGATATGCTATTTTTGTTCTTTAAACTATTTTTAACAACCACAAAATTTAAGAATATCATACATACTAATGAACTTAGTTTATAAACTTGTTTTGGAACCTTTAACGATATAATACCTCAATGGGATTCAGCAGTACAAAATGTTAAGAACGGTAAGTACATAACATTTTTTTCAGAAGACCATTTAATGCTAATTACATTGTATATGATCATTGAATCTCTCCGAGAAGTGTTTCTAACATATGATAATGTACTAAGCAATCGCTACATTTTTAAGTTTTTACAGCGAAATGTTTAATAGTATGTACAATAATATTACTGATAACTAAAAATAAATTGATAACTAACTACTGCAATGAATTACTTTACATATATGCGTTTAAGTCTCTAATGTGTAATAATTCAATAATGAATAACTAAACTCGGACTTATAAGTCGTTTATTTCGTCGTAGCACTTTGACATTGATGTTTTAACTTTCATTTTACATGCATTAATTTAAATGTTGGAAACATAATGCATATAAAAGTTCTATTATTTTTATTCTTAATTGTTCACGATTTACAGCGGTGTGTTTTGTTTGTTGAGGAATATGTTAAGAGAAAAACAAAATAGAAATATTATAAGATCTCAAGTGATCTACGGTTAGTGTCAATATCAAGAAAAATATGCAAGCATGCTTGTGCAAGAGCATTATATTAACAAATCATTATAAACGAAATACATTGTACCTCATTTCACACCGAAACTTGCCCCTAAGTTTGTGTCTTTGCATACATGTCTTAGTTTAAATTGTTAATAATTTACGTTGAAAAACAAACGAGTTGCAAAAATAAACACTTCTTGTAAAATCGCAAAAAAGGACATCTGTATATCTGTAAGATATTAAGTGCGCAAAATGATGATTTAGGGTATTGGTGAATACTTGTTTGCAAACACGCTGATTAAGTATTAGAAAACAAAATAATTACATTTTATAAACACATGCTGATCTTGATAATCAGCCGTAATCATACATCACATTGCTGAAATATTTCTCGTAATTTATATCAAAATTAATCTCTCACTTAAGTATTTTATATAAAACCAGCTTAAATATATATATAGATCATAACGTATTTTAACAATAACTTTGATGAGTAATAGCTATAGTGCCTATGTAAGTTTTGCACCTAAAGTACAATGTTAATTGTAAGTTAATACTATTATGAAATTCTATATTTTTATAACTACTTTTTAATTACGAACATAGAAACAACTTCCGATCTTTTAACAGTATGACAGTTTAATATTAGATCGCAAATTAACCCAGATATTAAGAACTAATATATCATTTTAATGATAATTTAGTATACACACATACGGAAGTAATATTGGATGACTGATTATAAAATTGTACCAAAAACAGTCTTAAGAAAAATAAAATAATCAGGTTAACTATAAAATAACAATGATCATCGGAATATTAAATTAACTCTTTGATCAATCATATTCGCCTCTTTAACCTCATTTTGTTAATGACATGAAGAAACATCAACAATACATGAAATGACCAAAATAATTTATAGCAAAACTGACACTTATGGCGTCCTTTGATGGATCTAGGAAATTCTAAATAACAAAGTGTTTATTGCGGTCATTCAACATAGTAATGTCCTTTCATATGAGAGCCAAAGCAGAACTGTTAATTACACATGATTGCGAAAGAGATCACTATTTTGAATCAATGGACCTTAAAACTTTTCATTTCTTTGAAAATAAATGATAAATATAAGTGACTTATAACTTTGGCTATTTTACTACCGACCAGTACCGAAGCATTTCATTGATGATACAGAGGTCAGTGCGAATACATAAAATGGGATGACATTTCTATTATCTTTTAATGACTGAGATTATTATTCTTTCCTTCCATTGTAATTCAACTTGGTACACTCTGTCATATTGTTTTGATTAAAAAGCAAAACAATGAGTCACTTTTTATTTGATAATAACATCTGTTTTCTGAGTTTATTCAGGATAGGTATAACCGTATAATTAACGTAACCTCCAACTATAAACATGTGGTTTGTTGTTACTATTATTAAATTAAGTAATTTTTATAATGGGAAATACCATAAAATAAATTAGTTGTTCATGAGAGACGTATTTACTTAAAGCTTTTTGATGTGCCCCTCCAGTGCTGTACTTTAAACCTTTAAGGTGGCGTTGTGTGTCAGGACTTCTTCGAGACAGCTTTCTATTAGCGTCGCTCTGCTTTGTTTATTTTTGTGTTTATTTATTGATTTTTTTTCAAAATATGTACATATTCGTATATGTACTTTCAACTAAACATATTGTTTATTTAAGTACTTAAGTATTTTGCAAAGGCATAGAGATACATGTAAAATATGTCCTAGAAGTTTTACTTCCTTCGAATACTAAAGCTAACTTTATTAGCAAAGACGTCAAACATTCATACCCTTATATCATTTTTAAATGCTTAGTAGCATGATGAATGTATCAGAATTAAGCCTTTGTCTTAATTTACAATATACAAAAGTAGTATAAGTAAAATAAAGTAGAAACATGCGAATATGTCAATCGGCAAGGTAAACATCGTTTTTCCATTATACTTGACAATGTATAATAGTTAACCATACATAAGACATAGGTATATTAAATTTGTGTTTTTTTTTATTTTCTGTCATCATGAATTTAATTTAGTGTGTATACAGTTTTTGATGTCTCTTTTGTGAACCATTTAGTGAATTATTTTAACTGCAAGAATGAATAATGGAATTTTTTATTATTAAATTCCAATAAATGGCACAATCACACAATGTTCTTTTTCTTCTTTGATTAAATTTACATGTTATTCTACCGTCCAGTCCCGGAGTCTCAATTTACCATAAAGAAATCTGTTCATATTGATTCAATAAGAATTACATTCGTTTGCTTCATATTGTCTTTTCAATGCTTCCTATTTAACTCAATCATTTGTTGCATTTAGCTGTAGCTTCCTAGATAGTGCAACCACGTGTTAAAGTTACTGAGTGTGCAAATTATATAATCTATACAGAGAACAATAGAGAAATAAGCTTAATTATATGATTTCCGTGATATTTAACAAAATAAACATAGACTGGTACAACCAATATTTTTACTTTTGATGATGACATGTGCTTTCAAAAGAATTCCAGTCAACAAAGCCACCCACTGAAAAATTACATTATCCAAGTTGCATTGCACACTAACCACCACAACAACTTTTAACAATAGATGGTTAAATAAAAACACAAAGGCTATTAAATCAGACACGTTTGAACGTGGGATTCTTAAAAACAGATAGTTTATTGTAAATATCAAAGTTACGACTATGCGAATGTGAAATAAAAATAGTAAAACATATCTTTAAATCAGCATTTGAATGATTTCGATTGTTTTTGGTATTTAAAAAGGATCAGGTATTGCACAGTCATGTAATCCCTGATCAAGCTCCTGATTGATTGCAACGAAAATAAAGGAAATCTGCATTGAAGCATATCAAATGGATTATATAACCAATAATGATACATGCACATCTATTTACATTATGAAGTACGACTGCATGTAATTCTTTCTTGGTAACGGTTTTTTATGAAAGTTTACTAAAAGCCATTATTGACTAAGGATCCTATATAGTTATCAGTTTAATTTGTTTATTGATAAATGTCTTAATTCCCTCAAAAATGATATTTTAAACAGTAGAAAAACACTATTATTCTGCTTTGTTTTTGTCTATGTACTGATAAAATTTGTATTGACAATTGATACAACTATCAATATTTGGTTTCAAATCATCTAAACATCAACTTGATTTTACTGTTATATCTGTTATAATGTTAAATTAAAAAAGACATGTAGGGTTTTGTCATACAATAACAAATACAGTATTGTTGAAGTGAAATGTTTTGGAATATAATCTTGCCTCTTGATGATCTTAAGTTTCGATCTACATAGTTACACTTGAACACTGAACTATAGGTATTTGCTTTCAAGGACAAAATATTTTAAGTAGGTTGTAACCATGGTTTTATTTGTACTAAACTTAATTTTGATTTACTAAAGATTTGCAGTATTTAATTAATTATTAAATTCAAGTTATTACACGTTTAATAACTCTATGAACATCTCTTATACATTTAACCCTGTAGAAATGAATGCTTTTGGTCTATATATTATATGCAATTAAAAAAAAACTTATGAATAAAATGACAGGAACATGAAAATTCTAACATGATTTATCTTTATTACTGATTGTTTTATTGACTAAAACGTTAATATTTACATTTAAATTATTGATTTAAACAACCCTTTACGTCTGTTTATGTTTTTATACTGGTTCTTTGTTGAATCGTTATCATTTTCATTTTAAAGGTATCTTTAACAAATTAAAATGATAAATGTACTGGTAATTAACAATAATCGGTCTTTCTATCTCCAAAATTGTTTGTTGAAAAATTAAAACAAAAAAGCACCAAAACATGTTACATCTATTGATATCTTCTTCAGAGACTACAGAGACATTTCATATCTTAAAGTATCAACATTCGTCGTCATTTGAAAATACGAAATAAATATTACAGTGAGAGGATACCATCTTTTGACTTGCGCACATGCCTGTCACGAAACATCAACATTAGTCTGGCATTTCACCAGCAAATATACATGAACTATATAGTTCTCATATAAAATATTTTTATTTTATTTTTAGCTTTTTAACCCATTGCTTCATGAGCATTTTGTGAAAAATGGCTGTTTTCATTGAAAAGTCTCCCGTTACAAGTTCAAATTGCTATAATACTATAAAAACTGCTTCAACACTAATCAAACTTGGCACAAATGTTGACTGGACCATTGTCCTTGCAACAACATGCTCAGACTTAAATTTTCTGTTACCATGGCAACGAGGGGACATCTCAAAATTGCCAAAAATCACTATTTTGCGTTGATTTTTTCCATCAAAATTGATTTCAAAGTGCTGCAACTTATCAATGGATTGAGATAGAGTCAAATGCTTTTCAGCGTTGGTTACACGTTACCTTATGATCAATCTGGGGTCATTTACAGCCTCTCACAAGTCCAAAATTTTCTTGGCGATGAGGGGGACTCCGCCCCCCTTCAAACCCCCCAAAACAGAAGGGGCCACATCCCCCTTCTGGCAACCCCCTGATGTATCTTTTGGTTGGGGGCCGCGCCGAAAAAGAGGTCAATTTTTTTAACAACATTTCTCAAACAAAAACAAGTGTTTGGGGCCTAAATAAGGCATTTTTTCATCATTTGAGACAACAAAAAAGGGGGGGGGGGGTGAAAAAGGCGTTAAAAGGCGTGTATATGAAGTAATGGGTTAACTGAAAATGATGAAAATACTTGAAATTACCCTAAATCGCGTTTTTTCATGTTTAAACATGGCCTGTCATATAAATTTGAAGAAAAATTGTTGTTTTGTAGATTTTTAATATTTTTTTCATTAACCCATTGCTTCATGAGCATTTTGTGAAAAAATGGCTGTTTTCATTGAAAAGTCTCCCGTTACAAGTTCAAATTGCTATAATACTATAAAAACTGCTTCAACACTAATCAAACTTGGCACAAATGTTGACTGGACCATTGTCCTTGCAACAACATGCTCAGACTTAAATTTTCTGTTACCATGGCAACGAGGGGACATCTCAAAATTGCCAAAAATCACTATTTTGCGTTGATTTTTTCCATCAAAATTGATTTCAAAGTGCTGCAACTTATCAATGGATTGAGATAGAGTCAAATGCTTTTCAGCGTTGGTTACACGTTACCTTATGATCAATCTGGGGTCATTTACAGCCTCTCACAAGTCCAAAATTTTCTTGGCGATGAGGGGGACTCCGCCCCCCTTCAAACCCCCCAAAACAGAAGGGGGCACATCCCCCTTCTGGCAACCCCCTGATGTATCTTTTGGTTGGGGGCCGCGCCGAAAAAGAGGTCAATTTTTTTTAACAACATTTCTCAAACAAAAACAAGTGTTTGGGGCCTAAATAAGGCATTTTTTCATCATTTGAGACAACAAAAAAGGGGGGGGGGGTGAAAAAGGCGTTAAAAGGCGTGTATATGAAGTAATGGGTTAACTGAAAATGATGAAAATACTTGAAATTACCCTAAATCGCGTTTTTTCATGTTTAAACATGGCCTGTCATATAAATTTGAAGAAAAATTGTTGTTTTGTAGATTTTAATATTTTTTTCATTAACCCATTGCTTCATGAGCATTTTTTGTGAAAAAATGGCTGTTTTCATTGAAAAGTCTCCCGTTACAAGTTCAAATTGCTATAATACTATAAAAACTGCTTCAACACTAATCAAACTTGGCACAAATGTTGACTGGACCATTGTCCTTGCAACAACATGCTCAGACTTAAATTTTCTGTTACCATGGCAACGAGGGGACATCTCAAAATTGCCAAAAATCACTATTTTGCGTTGATTTTTTTCCATCAAAATTGATTTCAAAGTGCTGCAACTTATCAATGGATTGAGATAGAGTCAAATGCTTTTCAGCGTTGGTTACACGTTACCTTATGATCAATCTGGGGTCATTTACAGCCTCTCACAAGTCCAAAATTTTCTTGGCGATGAGGGGGACTCCGCCCCCCTTCAAACCCCCCAAAACAGAAGGGGGCACATCCCCCTTCTGGCAACCCCCTGATGTATCTTTTGGTTGGGGGGCCGCGCCGAAAAAGAGGTCAATTTTTTTAACAACATTTCTCAAACAAAAAACAAGTGTTTGGGGCCTAAATAAGGCATTTTTTCATCATTTGAGACAACAAAAAAGGGGGGGGGGTGAAAAAGGCGTTAAAAGGCGTGTATATGAAGTAATGGGTTAACTGAAAATGATGAAAATACTTGAAATTACCCTAAATCGCGTTTTTTCATGTTTAAACATGGCCTGTCATATAAATTTGAAGAAAAAATTGTTGTTTTGTAGATTTTTAATATTTTTTTCATTAACCCATTGCTTCATGAGCATTTTGTGAAAAATGGCTGTTTTCATTGAAAAGTCTCCCGTTACAAGTTCAAATTGCTATAATACTATAAAAACTGCTTCAACACTAATCAAACTTGGCACAAATGTTGACTGGACCATTGTCCTTTGCAACAACATGCTCAGGACTTAAATTTTCTGTTACCATGGCAACGAGGGGACATCTCAAAATTGCCAAAAATCACTATTTTGCGTTGATTTTTCCATCAAAATTGATTTCAAAGTGCTGCAACTTCTCAATGGATTGAGATAGAGTCAAATGCTTTTCAGCGTTGGTTACACGTTACCTTATGATCAATCTGGGGTCATTTACAGCCTCTCACAAGTCCAAAATTTTCTTGGCGATGAGGGGGACTCCGCCCCCCTTCAAACCCCCCAAAACAGAAGGGGGCACATCCCCCTTCTGGCAACCCCCTGATGTATCTTTTGGTTGGGGGGCCGCGCCGAAAAAGAGGTCAATTTTTTTAACAACATTTCTCAAACAAAAACAAGTGTTTGGGGCCTAAATAAGGCATTTTTTCATCATTTGAGACAACAAAAAAGGGGGGGGGGGTGAAAAAGGCGTTAAAAGGCGTGTATATGAAGTAATGGGTTAATGAAGAAGTGTTTTTTTTTGGTGAATTTTTAATGTTATTAAATTTAAATATTTTGATAGCTCAGGAAGCAAGATCAACAGCAACAACATACACGCAACACCAAAATTTATAATAATAATAATAATATTAATATTATTAATAATAATAATAATAATCATAATAATAACAACAACAATAACAACAACAACAACAACAACAGCAACAACGAAACAACAACGACAAAAACACAATAATAATAATAATAAAATAATAATTACACGAATAATAATAATAATAATAATAATAATAATAATAATGATCATTATGATAACATAAGCAATTTGAACAACAGCAACAATAAGAAGTGGTAATAACAGTTTATCATTAAAAAATATAAATAAAGTCCAATAACAAAATAGTATCAACAAATATTTTAAAACAGCAAAGGTTTCCCATCTAAGCATGATACTAGACGGTTAACAGCTTTCCAACTTGTTAAATTACAATCAAATCACAGACTTTATACAAATGCCTTGCATATTCTCATATACTCATTTTTTATTTGATATTGTCAGGAAAAACTTATTAAAATAAGAAATTTTTCGATTCCGCTAAAAACAAAATACCGTGCATTGTTTATTCCTTTTCATACACCACTGAATCCAAAATAAGCAGAACGTTTTTACTTCAACTCTTATTCTATTGACTACCTTTTAAATTGAACAGAGGGTCATGGACCAAACACTACCTCACAATATATACGTCAATAAGAAACTAAAAAGCCTCATAGCAGCTCAAATATCAATTCAAACAACAGTGATATGACAGGGCACTTTAGTTTTGCCGACAACTTTTAAGCAGAATACTTCCCCATTGAAATATAAACGTCTGACATATGCAAAGTTTCTTTCCACAATAGATGATGTAAGATAAATTTTGAAATCTATATTTTTGTTCTAAATATTTAGTGCTCAAAGTTTAGTAAAACATTTGCATAATACTGAATGAATGACCGTGTCTTTTATTTTCGAAATAAAATTAATGTAAACATAAAAACTTAAATATTGTTTGTATAATTATCATACTTTTGTTTTACAATAATATTCAATAATATTTAGATATATATGTGAAATATACACCTTTATTTAGAAAAGTATGAGCTATTTTATAAGTTAAATGGATTTAAAATGACACTTTGTTTATATTTGGTTGCCTTACAATGTGACTAGCATAAAAACTACAAAAAAGCATAACACACATTTTTGACTATACTAAATCAGAAATATGTATACATATTGTTGCTCAATGTGCCCATAAGAATTATACAGTCAAAGTGCTAACTTTGATAAAATCGTTTGGCAGGAAAATAAATGTTTCAATATTTCAGATCATTAGTATGTATGGTAAAGCATATGCCATGCATATAACATGCAAAATATGATGCAAAGGGATTTGAACATGCATTTTGTATGACCATGAAACATTACATTAATATCAAAAGAAGTAAGCAATAAATTAATACTGTCTTTTGATCTTTCTATACTTCAACATGCCTTTTGCTCTTTGAAGTCATGCATTTGTATTAATGAAATTACTCGAGTACATATGGTTTGTCATTTTCATACGATATGTCGTTGATTTCGTCTACCATTATTCATTTACTTACATAATGTTGACAGAATTTATTTTTGAAGTACCTATAAATTTAAAGAAAACATGAAAGAATTTTACTTGTAGTTTGTAATGTATTGTAATGGAAAGTGCAAGCTACCGTCCAAATGTTAGTGAATATATTGAAAGTTAGAAAATCTTGGAATGATTAATGCCAACAGCATACGTTTTGTATTTAATTGGTCAGTTTGGAGATAATCTTCGAATGCCAAAACAAAAGATGTGTTAGGAAAATTGTTCTATTGAAAATTTGCCATTTGGTTATTTCTATAAAGTTCTGAATGTAATTTTTTCTTTGTTAGTCTCAAATATATCAAATGCTTTACTAAATTTATTATCAATTGATTGCTTGTGAGATTGATGAAATGTTATTTTCCCCCAAGAGGCAAAAACGCAAATGTACACATTATCAGTCCGAACAAACTATGAAAGTATTGTTACGCAAGCTGAGTGTGTTTAGTAATTCATAAATGTCATGAATACCACCGTGCGTCAAATATGATCACAGTTTGGAAAGTTATGATAAAAGAATTCATCTTTAACGAAATGTCACACACGTATAGACCACTAAATGCCGTCAAAACCGTTTTTCTACTATTTTTTGTTCGACTGTTTAGTCAGTTGTTACATGAGTTTATAAGCTATTGTTACATTAGTTTTAAAGATGATGTCTAATGTCAAATTCCTAACTAAATGTATTTTATAACCACTTTGTAGCGATATACAGAGATATTTTATAATGCGTTTTAATCCTTATCTAAAAATACTATTAGAAAAAAAAGGATAAAATGACCATTTCAAATAACGATGCAAAAATATGTACAAAGTCCGGAAAAAATGTTACATGACACTAAATAAATCTGGACGGCTTTCTCTTTTGACAAATATATTTGTACATTCTGATATGCTTACTTGTTTATGTAACAGACATGTAATTTATATTTAGCAACTATTTTTATATCAACGTCACATGAGTTATATAAAAATTGTACTCATATATTACTAATGTTATTTTTAATAAAAGCAAGTTAAACACAGAAAAATAAGACTACATTTATGTTTCCAATCTTTATATTATTGCCAATCATTGATGATATCAAATATTACACATTGCTGTTACGAAATATGTCAGATTTTACCACACTTTTCGTTCATTTTGTTTCCTTTCTGATAATTAATAACAATTAATTCTATGAACCAATGTGTTACGGGAATAACACCCTAAGCAATTCCCTTGATAGGGTGGTTTTGTCGAAAACATTTAAACAATTAGTTTTCCGGCAATTCATCAGATAAAATTATTTGTTACTTTGTTATGGCCATCATTTGTTACATTTAACAAATTAATTTTAGGAAGCAAATTAGATCAGCAACGATAAGGCTATTGTAAAGAAACTTTATCATTTATTGCAAATTTATCTGTGGGATTATTTTCCGTATCCCTACAACATAAAAGACAATATCAATCAACAAAAGGATGAGGAAACTTCAATAGACAGTATGAGCAATGAAAAAGTTATTATGAAATATAAGCTAGCATTGTCATATCAAGGCGGCAGAAGTGGTGCTCACTTATATGACATAAGAAAAAAACTGATAAAATTAACATGAGTACATTGTATCAAATCGATAAATTAACTGTTTTATCTGTTGTCAAATATTATCATATTTGCATTTAGACCATTGAAGATTGAAGAGATATCGAACATAGTGGAGTTATTAATCAAGCAGAAGAAATATAAGTAATCATTATCATGAATTGATAAACAAATTGTAAGTTACTGCAAGCTGAACTTATACCGAATAATTTTCAAAGAATTGGTGTCCTGAATGTTCGTACGGGATTTCTAATAAAAGCTGACAATTACTCACACATTATCCAACATATTAATACGGTTATAAAGATTGTACTTTTAGTAAATGAATGACTGTGATAACAACATTTTTCGAGTAATTTCTTTTATTTTTTTTTAAAGAATTTTAGCTTTTCATACAACCGGATGTGTTTTGACTTAACTTAGTTCAATATTTGTTAGTATGTTAGAAGTTATCTGTGTTGTGACTTTATACGTCTATCAGTCTTTAAGGAGGTAACTTCATGCGTCACAGATGATTATTGCATGTTAATTGATTTCTACGCATTTTTCATCATATACGTTTTATTTTTTATCTAAATAAAGACCAAATGTAAGGGGAATATTGATCTTAAATTAAAACACTTTTTTATGAATTTTGACAAAATAAGAAAACATTGTGTTTCCATTTGAAGGAAAGTAAATAAAAATGTTCTGTTACAAAGCAAGAAATTTAAAATGGGCCCCAAAGCGTAAAGCTGATGTATGTGAATGTTTTTATGTTCTCGTATTTTTATTGACTTCACGCAAAATAAATCGTGTAATCATGCAGTAAGTCATTCGTCTTCTGCAAGTATGTACATTGTATAAGCAGCAGAATAATGAATTTAATATTAAATTTTTACACAGGTATTATATATAAAAATCAAATATCACTATAACGCTTCGTACAAATCGACATAACTGACATAATGGGCCAGCTTTTAGGCACGCTTTGCTTCAGAAATCCATATCGGTAAGTTCTGACGAAATGTCAAACATGTGTTTAATAAAGTTTTAATAATGGATTTAAAGCATTATACATGTTGAACGACTGAATAATGTAGCGCTGAATATGCAGTGAAGTGTAGATAAAGGTAGGAAAATATAGACATATTTAGTAGTATTTTGATAACCATTCGAAATACTAATTCACTATAATTATGCCAAACGCCAATAGATCAAAAGAAGCAATATTCATCTATATGGCAAATGGGTATTATTTAAAGCAGCATGCCAGATTAATATTATTTTCATGAAAATTTGTAATTGAAAGTATAATGTGGTATAGTAACAAAAAAAGCAATTTACATACATTATTATCAATGACACTCAAAACCAACGATTATTACATAATTGGTCAAAATATACAAAAAATTTGTAACGCAGTAGAAATATAGTTATCCATAACGAAAAATTAACCATTAATCTCTCGTCTCATGTAAATTGTCACTTGAATCTTGAATTTTTATACTTTTCCTACACTGTACATACATTTTCTCAAGTTTGACTTTATTGTTATATTTTGGCTAATCTGGAGGCATGCTGCTTCAATGTTTACCACTTTGACATATTGTGCCTTTAACATAAAACTTTTTTGTTACAATTAAAGTAACAGAACTTAAAAAGTATATTTTAACATGGCTATTATTTTTTCTGAACTCTTCCAATCTTGTTGAACTTAACAGCTATTTGATTCTGAATATTTCCAATCTTGTTTATTAATGATAAAATATGTAATGAAATGAACCCGATCATTTAGTAAACCTTTATCCACAAATGTGCTGGCATGTTCAACATGTCATCACCTTTAGGGCGTTTTTGAACCCATTTATTTTCAAAATTAAATATTGCATGATATAGACAACCTGTTCAATTATTGGAAAACCGTACGGTTCATGTAAAAACATATATTTTTAAAATAGCTTGTATGTTTTCCATCAATAGCAGAAACGTCAAAAAATACTTTCAAAGTAGGTCAAAAGCAAAAAGTAGAGAGGAAATACCAACTAAGCAGAAATATTTTATATAATTTTTTTATCTTTTTTTACCTTTCAAACAAATATGAATAATAAGCTACGTGTTAGTAAATATGGTATTTAAAAAGTATACACTACAATAAAACAAATTACTGTACACCTTATAAAAGACAACCAATACACTTGGAGAATTTGCATCACGCATTATTCCAACAGAAATAAGTTTTGACCAATCTTATCGATTTTGACTCGTTTTCATTTCCAAAGTTCAAAAAGACCCTATCAAATCCATATCGAACCTGCTATAGTCTCGTTGTATTTTTCAAAGTCAAAATATGTTATCAAAATTCATCTCATTTTAGTGTTATACCAATATCTTACTCAAATACTAATTATACTCCATCAAGCCTCGTTTACATTTTTAGGGTACACAAATTGTTTAATAACGTAACAATTTGAATGTTCTGTCAAAATGACAAAAATAAAAGTAAAAACAAATATAGTTAAATGAAATAAAGAGGTCATTATAAATTGATGAGAACAACACTGATTGTATTGGACTCATACACAGCTGCTAAACCTTTATCAGACTCAGCTAGCGTCTTGTCCAATATAGTTTTGAGAGCTGTGTACTGGTCCATTAGACTCCAATGTTGTTCGTAACAATCTTTAGTACCGTTATATTATTTGGAAATGTGTGTTTAAAGAAAACCGAAATGTTTGCATGTAATGTAACAAACGGGTTTGATGAGTTATATGTAAGAAACAAATGTGTTAATACTTACCATATTGATTAAAGTCGTACAAAAGTTCATAGTCGTGCTTTGGTGAATAGAGCTGTGTAAACGCTTTAAGGCTTGATACATTGAACAATTAATTTTACGTGACACTTATTAATATGGACGCCTACGCGACACATCCGCAGTCTATTATTAGGCAGAATTTATTGTAAATCAGGGAGGAGTTGAAAAATCATTTATATATAGTCAAGAATATTCTGAAATTTGAATAGAGTACTTTAGGTATATTTTTATGTTGATGTTATAAAAGTCATTATGACAGTTCGGTTACTAGTATTTGTTTTCCAAGATGATGTTGAAAAACACATTTGAGTAAGTATGTGCCGTATGCAAGTATCTTAGCACTTAGCGCTTCAGTTAAAATTTCATGGTTTAATTTAAGATACACTGTGACGCAATTCTATATGGAACATATTACGGGACGACAAATTATTTAGTTTTTTTATCATTTAACAATATCTTTAAATGCTCTTGCAATTGCTGAGCATTTAACTTCGTTTAAAGTAGAGGTAAATCTGATGATTTGTAAATAAATATCAAAATAATGCTCATTCGATCAGGTATCAAAGAAAATGCCCATCAGGTGTTGATGTTTTTTATTAAACACAAAATACCTTTAAGCAGGTGATTTTCCGATTAAACTTGTTAAACCCTATCTGACACGTAACAAGGCTATTTAAAATGCCATCTTTATATGTTGAAATATTTACATCTAAAACGAGAACAAATTTACATAATTAGGACATATGTGATATGTATATGGAACATGCAGCTGTTTATTTTGATTTATATGTACTGAGGAATTTGCGGAGTCATTAGTAACGGTGATTGCATAATAAAATCCAACAAGATGTTTTTAAGATTTTTTTTATAATTAGATATCTTAAGATCATATTTATATTAGATTGAGATTAGATTAAGATTAAAATAAATTCATTGGACTTAAACATATATTAATACAAAAGTGTACTAATAGGCAGGGACATTACATGTTTTATATAAACCTTTGCTGAAACATGTCTGGAACAATAGTTATAGCTGTTGCAAACAGTATCAAATATGATTAAGAACGATTCTCATCGGTTTCTTTTGTTTCATGACTGTGATAGCAAAATTTATTCAACATTTATCGTGTATTTTTTTTCTTTTTTTGAAGAATTGCAGCTTTTCAAACAACCGGATGTGTTTGAACTTTACTTTTTTCAATATTTGAAAGTATGTTTGAAGTCATCATGTGACGTAACTTCATGCGTCAAAGATGTGAATTGAATGTCAGTAATGTTATTAGACGCGATGCTTCAATAACGTCTTAACAACTGCAGTTTTGTAACATATTATGTCTAATGTTCGCAGATGTTTATTTTATTTTTTCGGAATTAACATGTCAAAAATATGAATTTTAAACTACTTCCGTTGCTAAAAAGGTAACTATAATCATCAGATTTCTCAGGTGTCGAAGATGTTAAACAGGTGATGATTTAAATTTTTCGTTATTTAAGCACGTGGCCTCTGATAAGACCTGATAAGATACACTTGCCATGTTATAAAGCTATTTAAATTGCTAAATTTACATCGTTAGACAATGTGCTATAAAATTAAAAATGTTCGATAATAAGGACAGATATAATTGACTAAATTAAATGTACTCTGGTGCGTAGAAATAGACCGTAAATTCCTGTTTCTAGAGCACTTCTTGTTCGCAACTGCCATGGGTAATTGTTTGAACATTCATTTTTTGTTTGTCATTCAAGTACTTTTATGACTAGAGCACCCGAAGTCCAAACATTTTTTTACATCGGTCCAAAATTCATTCTTTACAAAGTTGCCAATATTTTTTAATTTCGGAGAGGGTTATAAACGCATACAGGTAAAGAATCTTCTGCCCAATGTCTTAATAAATATACCAAAGGCTACAAGTTCAACTTTTAAAAAAAAAAGGGATTGCACTCACTTTTTTGACATGGCGAGACTGTAAATATATATTTTTTAAGGTCTTTTAAGCATTTGATTTATCCGAACCAATAATGTGTGTGTCATTTGTCAGATCATTTCCTTACAGCGTATTTTTTTTACAGAATAACAATTGGGGCCCAACAAAATGACATAAAAGGAAAGCATTAAACAGTCCTCACATCAAACATCTTGTTAGATTTTATTATGAAATAGCCGTTACTAATGACGGCCCAGATTCCTCAGTACATATGAATTAAAGTGAACAGCTGCATGTTCCATATATTTATCACATATGTCTTAATTATGTAAATTTGTTCTCATTTTAGATTTAAATATTTCAACATTTTAAGATGGCATTTTAAATAGCCTTGTTACGTGGCAGATAGGGTTTAACAAGTTTAATCGAAAAATCACCTGCTTTTAGGTATATTTGTTTTTTAAATTAAAAAATAATAATCAACAACTGATAGACATTTTCTTTTTTACCTGATCGAAATAGCATTATTTTTATATTTATTTAGTTCTTAAAAATCAAATTTACGTCTTTTTTTATCGAAGTTGAAGATATTGTAAACAGACACAGAACAACGGTGTAATAACGTTGATACTACCCGATAATTGTTTAAAATGTAATTGATTCAAATATATAGATATATATTTTTTTAAATCACAGGAGCCAAACTACCAAACTGAATTATTATGAATTGTAAAAAACATCAACATTAAAAAATCTTAATTTCTCTGTTCAAATTTCAGAATATTTTTGACTACATATGACTTTTTCAACGCATCACTGATAAAAACAGAATTATTTCTGCCTAAAAAAGGATGTGGATGCGTTAATATTATTTAACGTCATGTATTATTGATCAATGTGTTAAGCTTTAAGCGTTCACACAGATCTGTTCACCAAATCACGATTATGAACATTTGCATGACTTGTATCAATACAGTAAGTATCAACACATTTTTTAACAACCAATTCAAAAAACACGTTTGTAAACTTTTCTGTTTTTCTTTCAAATAATATGAGGGTATAATAAATTGTGTTGGGAACAATATTGGAGTCTATTGGACGGGCAAACAGCTGTAAAAACTATATTGGACCAGGCGCTAGCCGAGTCTTGTAAAGGTTAAGCAGCTGTGTATGAATCAAATAGAAACAGTATTGTTCTTAACAATGTATAATGACCTCTTTGTTTCATTCAACCATTTTTCTTTAAAACTTTGACAGAACTTTCAAATTGTTACGTTATATAAGTGTACCCTCAAAAATGTAAACTAGGCTAGATGGAGATTGAGCATTTGACAAATAATAATTTTTTTAACCCTAAAATGAGAAGTAGGCTATATGGGGTGCGTTATTGATTTGATATGATGTTTTGACTGTAAAAATACAACGAGACTATATCCGATGCGATATGGATTAGATTTGAACTCTAAAAATGAAAATGTTGTACATAACGTACGTCACATAAAACTAGACGTATTAAATAATAAATGCTTTTGATTGTTGACGTACGTTATGTACAACATTTTCATTTTTAGAGTTCAAATCTAATCCATATCGCATCGGATATAGTCTCGTAAAACATCCAAAAGTAAGTTAATATCATATATTAATATGTATTTTAAAAAGATTATGTAAAACTTCAAACTAAATATTATAAAGGAACACAATTTCGAGATTTAAGGGAAATTTTTAAAATATGTACTTCATGAAAAAAGAATATTGCATGCAGCAATAATCGATGTTTGTAGGCTGTTCATGGTCTTCACTCGTTGCATGGGAAGCGTCAGTTTCCGTAAGCAGACCGAGGGTGAGCATGGCAGGAAGAGCATGTGTGTCTTTTATGCAATCTTGAAGGTAATATTACAGGTAACTCATGCCAACATTGCTTTATAACATTTACAAAATATGTATACGTCAGTTGTAACCGTAGAGATGATTTGCACATAATTATGTATCTTGTCCAACAAATGTCATATACGTCAGTTTTACCAAATACCAGTATTAGCAGACTAGTTTCTTTCAGTTCTGATATGACGTTGTGTTTCCTACTATTGATGTAAAGAAACATTAGCGGTTTCCAATTCGAAATCCGGTTGTTCATCAATAGTTATTTTCCATTTTGGATAAACATAAAATATACATTGCCGACCCTTTTCAGTGGAAAATCATTACTGCATGGTAAGCTATTTTAAGCTGGAAAACTGTAATCTAAAGTTATGGTTGTTTTTGTTGTATGTTCTTGAAATAACTTTTCAATGTTTTGCATGAAATTTTCTAAATTGGACACATTTCATAAAGATATTAAGCGTTTAAAGTGTATTTTGTACTTACCACATTCTTAACTTAAAAAAACATCAATATTTATCATTCACAAAATCAAATATTTGAGCAAACGAGATCCCTTGCAAGCAATAAAAGCAACACAAATATATGAATAATAAAGACTCAAGGTAAGTGCCTGCAACACTTTTCAATGCCCCATGGAATATCTCACACCACACATCACTTTATACATGCTGTTGTGAGTAAAGAAAATATTAGCAAGTGTAACACAAAATGTGGCGTAAATATAATAACGGACGGGCCACACTATTCAACGGTAATTATAAGTCTATTTTCATACTATAATTTTAGTATCTTTTTATATCATGGGAACACCTTTTCTCAAGGCTTCATTATATGCAGACAGGCGTCATTAGAATCAAACATTGTTTTAATAATTCATTTGAAAACTTGGAATTCTTAGGTAAGAACCTCTTGTCTTGTAGGTGTCGATGAATTTGAAAGTTATATATTATCACACCAATAGAATGGCCATCAATACAATCTCAGTTTATAGAAAGAAATTGTCACATCACAAGTTGTTAAAAAGATTTATTGAGCTGGGGAAAAGTATCCGAGACTCTTTACAATTCTAAATTTGAAAAGTCTTGTTATTCTTCTTTATTTGGATTGTTTAGCCTTAAATTCATCATTATTCAGGATTGTTTTTTACTTTCGTTTCAATCCTGTATTATATCATGTTGTTGTACATAATTGTATATTTGTGAACTATGTGAAATAAATAATGTTTAAATTAAATGCATCGTACAATTACATAACGAATAAATTAACCATATGAAATCAAAATGAGTTAACGAGTCATAGATAAGTCGTGTATTAGAATCATTGACATATGAATCATGTATACAAACTAATTATTATGAAGTTAAAAGGTTATGACATAAGTATTCAGATCCATTTTGTAATGTTAGATAATATTTACGAATTAAATATAGCAAAAGTAAAATCACATGCAAATTTACATATTATAATGTCCAAACTTCTAAATTGCATGCTTTGTAAAGTACTACCCATACACAAAAGGGAAGACAAATGAAATGGGGAAGGGGTCCAAGAAGTCAGAAATGTCATTGCTTCGATTTGCAACAAGATTCCTGATAGTCTGTGTGGGTGTCAGCAGAACAATCGCAGACCGCTGGAATGGCTTCAGGAGGATGCATTGAAGTAAAATAATAACATTATCTTGTTAAAGTTAAATTAAAAGCGTATATACTTGGGGACATCATCACCAACTGCAGAAAAACAATTTCTAAACGGAAAATAAAAACAAATTGAACAATAAGACAATGTAAAGAACATTACATTTATACCCTTAGAATTGTTTATCATAAACAAAATCATCTAGTCCAAATCGTAAACATATTGAGAATGAGAAGTTATCAACCAGTAGCAATAAAACGGTTATAATTATAAATCCTGAATCCAGAAATACTTTAAAGAGGCCAATAATAGATAAAAATAATCAATGCACCTTTTGCTAAGGTATTATCTGCTCTTAAACCTAATTCTTACAACCACAAAATGAAGAAATATCATCCAGGTTAATAGCTCCTATCAAAGAACATAGTAAACTTTACCTTTGGACTAGCCTGACACATCAATAGGGTTCTAAACTATAAAATATTAATAATTATCTATCCACCGCAAGTGATTTACAGGTCATTGAATTATTTATTAGAGCTATTTTCCTTGTTTTCTTTTGGATGGGATTTACCTCGCACCAACAATACTTTCAAGGTCATTTGGCGACTTTCCAGCTTAACTAGTACAGGCGGACTTAAGGTGTCCCTCCGTGTATCATATCAGGCACCTGAGTAGAACCACCGATGTTCTGTATGCTAGATTGATAGCTTACTCAAATAAAATAATCCAAAGACCCTGGCGAGATTTCAACCGACAACCAACAACTGTTATAGGCAAATGTTTTGAAGTAAATCCAAACTTTAAGCTGATCAAGAAGAGTCTTTTTCGATAATGATCATGATGAATACATGTTTTGGTTTTAACAGTGATTATTAAGAACATGGTTATTATGAATATCTACGTATACCATATTACTTTTATAGTCCAAGTGTAAATTATTTACCGACTTCTGTAATAAATGTTAAAAGATCGGTAAGTTTTCAGTGTACAATGTATGAAACACCTCTGCTTTGTTAATGGTTCGTTTCTTAAGTTGGTACCTTAAACATTTTGTTTTATTCACCGGAATGAATTTCGAATTTCCTAGCGGTAATACATAAGGAATGTCTTTTATTCTGTATCAGGACCTGTAAAATTTTGAAAGCAATGTCGACTTAGTGTTTTATAAAAATGGTGACAGAAAACAGTAATAAAAAGATGGAAAGAACAATTTCAGCATCTAAAAATAATTAAAGTTGGGGTGTTAATTAAGAAATTGATATCAGAAATTATATTTATACTGTAGTGAGCAGCTCATACACACCGAAGTAACCATAATTTAATGTGCAAAGAGTTTTCCTACGGAACTACCTAGGCTCAATACCTTGGAGAAATCTTTCCTTTAATATTAAGCCTGTGGATGTGAATAACCTTTCTTTTATGTGCTTTTTGTGTCAAATTCAAAAAGATATTTTATTTTGATCGCTATACACTTAGTGAGTCAAATGCAGAGGAATACTTACATATAACGTTGATTCAGCATTGGAAACAATTATATTTTCTAATCACAAACTGAGCTTGATGATAAGTCCAAATCATACAAAACATTCCTGAAATATTTCTCACTATATGCTTATGATATATTTAGGTTAAAGTTTTTGTCGATTACATTTGTATTTTTGATTTATGTTTAGGTTTTATTTGTGATAGCTTAATGCCATTTTTTTAAATACCTATAATAGTAATATTTAAGGAAATTTCAAATGATAACTTTAGGAATGTGATCACAATAGGCAAAAAACAAAAAGGAATAAAAATATTTGAATAAATAAATATTTGAATAAATAAATATTTGAACAGATAAAAAAATTTAATAAATGAATATTTTAATAAAAAAATATTTACTGAAATAAATATTTCAATAAATAAATATTTCAGTAAACAAATATTTTGATAAATAAATAAGAAGAAGATAAATATAAATATTTAAATTAATTCAATGAATATTTTAACAAATTAATAAATGAATATTTTAATAAAAAATAAATTATAAATACATAAATAAATAATAAAAAATAAATAAATTATAAAAATAATAAAAAGATAAAAATAAATAAATAAAAATAAATAGATGAATAAAAATAAATCAGTAAATCAACAAATAAATAAATAGATGAATAAAAATAAATAAATAAACAAATAAAGAAATAAATAAAATATCAATAAATAAATATATAATTATATAAACAAATAAGAAAATAGATAAATCCAAATAAAGAAAAAAATGAAGAAATAAATAAAACGAAGATAACAACAAACCCAGCAAAGAACTGTGTATATGTGTGTATAATTTAAATTGTTTACATTATTAGTGCAAACTCATAATATATCTGTAAGAGATAAATAAAGAAACAAATACTGTTGTAACCTAACATTCAAACAGCCATAAGTATGATTAATACATCCAGTTTTACTATAAAAAGAACAAGGATCATGAAAATAATCCAAAACACTCTTAGTTGGCTATAAATTTCTCTTTTTCCAAATTTTCACATTAACAAAATAAATACATTTCATGCTGATTAATGCCCTCACTTTACAAATTTAAAATCAAGAAAAATGTTTTATTGTTCGACTAATTTTTGGCGTCTTTTGATGAATCTATGTAATTTCAGAGAACAAAATTTTAATAACAGTTAATATACGAAAAATATTTTTTTCGTTTCGACATTAATCTTTTTTAATGCAAACGTTATCAAAGAACGGTTTATTCTTTAAACATACGAACATTAAAAACGCTGCTCGTATATTGATAAAAAAGTAAATAACTTACACGAACTCTTCGTAAAGTTACTGTTGGCCAGTACTAAAATGTATTATCGCAGTTTTCCAGTCTTGTTTTGTTCAAGTAATCATCATTTGCCGTTGCCTTGTTCCCTGTCCTGTTTTTTGTTTGGAGTCCTACTTAGCTCTTTGCCGGTGATTCTGTGTTACCAATTCGTGTGGGGGCTGCGTTTATTGACCGCCGTCCTTCCTTGTTGATCTGTTTTCCATATTGGACCTACAAATGCATTAACTTGAATAATATTATTTGGCTTTGGTCATCGGATCCGAAGTACAGTACAATCTCTAAAAAGCAAAACCCTAAGGGAGCCAACAATTTTTATTACTGCTGAGAGGGGTTTACAATATTGTAAATGTTGTCTTTGGGAACAAATAATACGGTTGTTGTAAAGATGTAATTGTACTACAGAGGGCCACTCTCCAGAGGTTATACTGTATTTGTTTATATTGATTGGCTTCATGAACAATGAATCACTCACTTTTTTATCATATTACAAATCATCATGTTTCGTTCATTGGTATTTAACATTAAAGTTAGGTGTAACCATTTTAAACTATCGCCTCAAACTGTAAGGAGTGGTGTTAATTATGATTTGTTGTTAAAATTGTTTAAAACAAATGTTATTTAATATGTTAATGATTCACGAAATATTGCTAAATAAATAATAAGTTTTTATTGTATATAACAATGTTTTCAAAATGTTTACAGACAAACATTACTGATCACCTGATAACTTTGAAAAGCGTCTCACTGACACAATGTGCATCTCATAGCTGCACCTTTTCAAATTTGAGAAAGAAAGTAAAAACATTTAAACAATTCTGATACCTACTGATCTTACGAAAATAACGGTGCATAAGAAATGCAATTTGAATAAGGTTTTGTTCAACTCTAATGAGTTTGACAAAAAATTACCATCGAAAAACTACATATTGATTTCTAATTATCGTGCTGAATGAACATTCCATATCAAATATAATAAAACCACGCATTTCTTTATTTTCCAATCACGGCAATTAAGTTGAAAGTTCTAATGAGTCTTTGCTGTTTTTTTCCCATTACAATTGCTATATTTAAACTTATCGCATTACATCATCATGTGAATGATACATTTGAATTTCTTTCATGATATGCATATATTTTACAAATGTCTCTTAAATTTTGTTGAGGGATGCTGCTTTACTTTGGAAAATAGGCATGAATGACATTGCACTTTCCCACGCAAGTCACCTTGTCAATAAAATGATATAACGCATATAAATTGGAATGCTCTAGTGGGATTTACGTTTTAAATTAAGCTCAGCATAATCATATAACATAAAAAGGTATGAATGTTATGGCAAAGCATTTTTCTTTTACCACAAACAACATATAAATAGAGAAGAGTCGCTGAGAGGTCCATTTTATCTTTACATGGTACCATTGAAGTCATAATCACTACCTATCCTATTTCAATTAATGATGATCTAACGCCTAATTCATTTAGTATAAATTAAATTCAGATACTGTATCATCGATTTTATTGTTTTCTCCTCTATCCCCGATTTTCTGAATTACATTTTTAATATCTGGTTCTATTGATTCAGTTAGAATCAGTTTTCATTTGTATAAAGCAATGCCATCTGCTTTTGTTGTTGTTTTTTTTTCACACAGAATAATCGTATTCATCAAATTATCGATTTTTTTTGCAGTTATTAACAAATGAAAATAAACAAAGAAGTTATTGTATCGACAATTATGAAAAAGAATAATTCTTTTTAGCTTTGCAATCCAAAAACGGTCACGTGATTACACTGTTAACACAATTGTCGCATTGAAGCTGCATGCCTCCTGATGAACCAAAATATATCAAGAAAATAAAACTTGAGAATAAAGAACTGAGGTTTTTAAAAAAAGTAAAAAGGTTCAAAATAAAGTAAATATTTCCATATCATGTGCGATTAGTGACCGATTTTGCCTTATTTTTTTTACCATATTTCTACTGCGTTACTAACGCAGTAAGGGCTATTTATGCATATTTTGACCTCTTCTTGGTACTTTACATGGGTTGTACATGTATGTGCTTTTTGCAATATGAACTTTATTTTCTTTGTTCATTTTACAATATTTTACTTTTTAATACATTTTTAAAATTTTCATGAAAATTAGCATGCACCTGGAGGCGTGCTGCTTTAAAGGCTCAATGATCACCGCCATATGCACACATCTACGGATATTTTTTGACATAATCTAGCGGCACCTGCAATGTTATATAGCCTGAATAAGTTGTTTGACTCTAATAACATTAAAAGTACACATTTTTCTGGCTTTATATTAATAAATCAATCTCGGCTATGTTTAATACATTTTAAGTAAAACATTGCATGCATTACGATATATAACAAACCAATTACTAGTATTTACTTTTATAGACATTGTTACACTAATGCAGTAATTTGACTGTTAATAGACTCTCGCTAAAGTATTCAGATGCCAGTAAAAATGTCAAGTAAGTTAGCTAGTAACAAATTTGTCCTTTGCACTCCATCCAATAATTGGCAACAATTTGTCTGCCTACTTTGTTTTACTAGTAAGAAGCAATTTCAAGCATTGATTAACTTCTAAATGGCTTATCAATCGCAATAGATAATCACTGTGTCATTAGCTTTTGTCTGGTTGTTTCTGCAATATCAGTAGAACATACGAATTGTCTCGGTTGTATTAATTCTAATGTATAAGATCTTACGTAAGTCTAACATATGATAAAATCTGGACAAAGTATGAACCCTCGCAAGCATTAACCACTGCAAAATTACATGCAAATTGCAGTCTCGGTTTGGTAGAGTCTGTACATGAGGGATAATGAAAACGTGCAACATCCCTCACGCACTGGCTAGAGCGGTACTTAAATTTCAACACTTAAAAGTGCTGGCATTTTACAAGAATCAATCAAATAGATACATATTTGTCTAATTGTGCAGTTTCTTGATTTATGGCGCGTTAATAATCAATGTACTGAAGTACAGATTGACATTGTGGTTACCTTGCCGTATTACGTGACGGTATCAACTTCTTTTAAAGCAATGTTATCAGTATGATAAATATTTATAGTAAATACTGCTGTAATGCAAATGAATAATGAAAAAATAGTTTCTAATACAAGGTTGTTCTCTACGGGAAGATAAAAAAATTACTGATATATTTTCATGAATTTATGTCTTGATTAAAATAAACATTTCTTACTATGGTAAGGAAACAAAAATACATTAGTTTTAGTTTTAAAACTATCTTCCAATTATTTCTTTTCGGTTATGCTTTCGATAAGAATGTTTAAAACAAAAATTAATGAAAATATTTTGGGAATTTTCGGTTTTTTAAATTTATTTCGAAGCTACCTTTTTCTGGACCATAAACGTTTCACATGTTCATTTTTATTCATAACTGATAAATTATTTCTATTTATGATAAAATATTCATCAAATCAAAGAATGTATTATTACTTTGTTGTATAATTTTTATGATACAACAAAACAAGAGACTGATGTAAAATATTCAAGATTACAAAAATATTTAACTTAAAATACATTTATCGTGAATAAACATTATAATGTTAAAAGCTATTAATCTGGTGCAAATGGTTATCACATATACCGTATCTTAAGACATGAAAGAGTCGCAAAATGTTTGCTGAAGCAGTTTTTTTAGCTAAAACATCTTTAGCCAAACTTACAAAGGGTCTGTGCGTTATTTACCTGTTGGTATCAAAGTCACCCTGGCGTTTCCGTTTCAAGCTATCTTACCAAAGAATTCTGGAAATGCAATAAACGGGAAATATGCCATTGATAAAATTATAATTGCAAAATACTTCCCACAACTAAGATATCAACTCTAGCTTCTATGTTTCCAATAAGGTATACAGCATATATCTTTCAAAAGGCGTATCATTAAAAACATAAAGCAACAGGTTGTTTGTAAGATAATTCAGGCAAGTGGGTGGTCATATCCCATCCTTCATGAAGATGTTTCAAATGCATCATCAAAAGCCTATTAAAGGAAACACTACATGGATCTTGATGAACAATTTTACTGATAACCAGCTATTACAGTTCAGAATATCCAGTGACAGTAAATGTATAACTGTAAGATACAAAATACAAGATGCCTTTCAAAATTAAACACTATATTCAGTACATACACGGCGACTTATTTATAGATATTCTATGAAAAGGGGTTGGATTTTAAAGGAACTCCACACAGGTCCGAAAACGTTTTTCATTATAAAGTAGGCTAAGACGACTAGAATGGTGTGCAATGTCACACTTGTGCTAGCATATTTTTTCTCTCACTTTTTTGTACAGTCTATTTAATATACTTGATAAAAGTGATTTTTATTCTTCTTTCAAACCTTTAATATGCCTTTACACATTTTTTAAATGTGATCAGTGGTTTATAATTTTATGCCAGGACTACTACTCGTAAAAGATGTTTTTTGTGCAGTAAAACTGTCTTTCAATAAGGCTGTAATACAATATTGCATAGGTTAAATATTTCCATTTTGTCCATTTTCCTTCTAGCAAAAAAAAAATCATCCTGTTTGTTATTAACTGAATACCTTAAAGGCCGATTATGCAGAAATTATGTTTTTTTTTTATTTTGTTTTATCGTCCTTTGCTTCTGTTTATTGTTTGTAAATTAGTACAGTTATAGTGATTAAGTATTTTGTATGGAAGTCAAAATGCTACTTTCCTCATTTTGCTACTTTTTGACAATTAATTTCACATTCATTTCAATTTTTTTCAAGCAATGTGCAATTAATAAGCATTTTATATTAACGTTATAAAACCAATTTTGTCCTTCACTCATAAACGCTTTCTTATTTACATAACATACAAGTTAAAATATGTATATATTTTGTATTTAATTTAGATCATAATGCATCAATATAATGTACATGATCAATCAAATAAATTTTTCACAACATAATTCATGGATATTCACAATGAACTAATAGTATCGTTACATAATGTATATGTATATACTTGTCACAATCAAGTCATAAAAGTGAATGTTTTTTCTTCTTACATTTTATGTTTGAATATTGAATTTTACATACGAATCATAAAGTTCTTTAATTATTTCTATTGATATCATCATTTCAATGTAGTCATAACCACATGTACATATACACATTTTAGTCATTTGTTGATTACAACAGACTGACAGTATTCCCGCTTTTCTACTATCAGCTTTTATTACCTCTCGTATCAGCTCACCATCACATGTCAATTGTAAAACAATATTGGAATCAAATCTAGATACCAGCATACTGCCTGCTGCAGTGAGATAACAACTCCTAGCCCCTTCCGATTTTTTACCATTAAATGATGTAATAACCTAACCATTGTTGTCCAGTACTATCAGTCCAGCTAGACTGTATAATATCATATTCTCCCATTTGTAAGGAATGGGAATTTTCTCCCATTATTAGAAATGGGATTTTCTCCCATGTATCAACATGGGACTTTGCCCCCATAATCAGAATGGGAGATTTCATCCATGGGTGGATTTTTCCCGCAACGAAAATGGGAGGATTTTTAAACATTACTTTTTATGTTTTTATTTACACAATAAAGTATTTGAAGACTACAACAATAATTATCTTGCATAAAAGTTAATTCTTTATTTTTTCCAAATCTCCCATTATTTTTAACTCCCATTTTTTAGAATGCGGGTAAAACCCCATATGGGAGAGCAAAACCCCAGTGGGAGAATGATAAAACCCCATGGGGGTACCAACTTTGATTGTCTCCCGAGCACATATTGTTAGGGGGATGTGAAATTGAAAGACCAATTTTTGTTTAACTTTATACCCATTGTTGACTGAGCTCTTCATTTATTTTCTAATTACATAAGAAAGGGTAGCTGAGTTTGCGAAAATCCCGGATTTGCAAACTTATTCCGGAAGCTGTTTTATGCTAGAGGACAGGATACTTCCTGGTTGATCCTTACTGAACTGTTTAAGTTTCCTACCAGACTTTGTATACATATATACTGATGTGCCAAGGTCTGAGATATATAGAATATTTTTTGCATATGTAAGACCATAACATTTAAAATCAGTTTTAATCTTGTTTGTTGTTTTCATCTTTTCTTTCGTATTATTTTGTTCGTCAAATATCTTACACAGGAATTCTTAAACATGATTTTTATTATTTCATTTTGTTCAGTTTAAAGATTAAAATTTAAATTGTTATATTTTCATTGGATGTTACATATCTTTTTAATCTTATGAAATGTGCTTTTGCAAACCAATATTGTTTTGATCGACTGACAAAATGTCTTACCCAGGAACTATTGAACAGGATTTTTTTATAGTATATTTTTGTTCAGTTGACCGAACAAATATTTCTACACAGAATTTCTTTAACAGAATTGTTTATCTTAATTTGTAATATATATTTTAATATATCAAATATACGAGAATTCTGGGACAGGACTTTTTGTCGGATTTTTTTTGTCCAGTTAACAAATATCGTACACAGGAATTCTTGAACAGGATTTTTATAGTTATTTTGTTTGAGTCTGTAAAAAGAATAAGATGTCTTTTTGTATATTTTCATTGGATGTTACCTGTCTTTTTAATCTAATGAAAAGATCTTTTGTAAAGTAATTTTGTTTCGATTAATTGATAAAAATGTCTTATACAGGAACTCTTATACATGATATTGATCGTAATTTTTGAACGGACGAGCGAACAAAAAAAATCGTACACTAGGATTTCTTATCGTTGTTTTTTTGTTCGGTCGACGGAACAAATATCTTACAAAAGAATTCTTGAAGTTTTTTAATGGTATATTTTGTTCGGTAAACCTAAGAAAATGTCTTTTACTGGAATTCTTTATCAGGAGTTTTTTTTTATCAATTTCATTTCTGTCTGGTTGACCCAGAGACATATATAAATCTAGTTATATACATCTCTGGTTGACCTAACAATATTTTCAATTTTTATGTTTTCATTAGATCTGGGACCAAAGACATTTTTGACCTAAATTAGATGAACATGATTTTGCTACTATGCTTTTGTATAGAAGTTTTGTGTAGAAGTTTTCTTTGTCGAAAATTAAAAAGGTGGGTTTCGCTTGAATTTGTTTGTGAATGTTAACCTGTGTGCACAGTTAAATTAAGCAAGAACTTATCACAGTAAAAAATAGATTAATAAATAATCAGACTTTTTTCATTTAAAAAAAAAAGCCGGAACCTGGGACAGAAAGATACCCGTCCCGTTTCAATTTTAGTCCCAGCCGGAACCGAATATCAAATAGAGAAAAGACACAAAGTTTTGAATTTTGAACTTCTGATCGGATTTGTGAACCAAAAAAGATAATGACAACTTCTCCCATTAGGTTTTGCTCCCATTACTCTGATTATGAGAAAAGGGGCTCTAATTCCAATGGAGCTCCAATTGGACACGTAAAACACAATTGGAATATGGCAAAATCCCATGTGCTTTCTTTAAATAAACGGCCAATTTTCGTCTATTTTCATCAAAATATCTTTAACATTTTTGTATTGAAACTTTATCAAAAAGGGTACCTGAGTTTGCGAAAATTCCGGATTTGCAAACTTATTCCGGAGGCTGTTATAATAGTGTACGAATATAAAGCATAGCTATTGTCAACCAAAGTAACCATCGCGCTAAATGTATCAAAATAATAGAAAGATGCACATCATTCAATTTGAATGTCAAATGCGGTTTGTAAAGGTTTCAACTGTAAATCAAGCATTTAACCGGAAGTTATCTATTCAATTACGTCCATCAATCATTTCATTTTCACTTACTGAATTTGCAGTATCCATTTTAGTCATGACCATTGTCAACCTGTGTAACCAATAACTCAAAATAACCACAATTCATTAAATGATGAAAGCAAATGTCTGATAATCCTAAATGAATTAATGGTTGAGTTTGTATTCTATAGAGAGATTAAACCTAGTTTAAGTGTATCTTTTCATGATTTTGATGAATAAAGCTCTGATATGCAAGCATATTATTACATGCCTTATCTTCGATGCTTTGATGTATTGTCTAAATAAGCTTCTTTTCTTAAATAAAAAGATTATTATTATGACTATACAGAAATTAACAGTCACCCTGCTTTATAAGAAACATTGCAATTTCACAGGAAAGGATATTTTTCGAAAACAACGAACTTAAGGAACTTAAGGTATATCGATTTTTTACGTTTAAATGCAATGTTTCTTTTGTTTTTTAATAATGGTACTGATCAATATTAGTAGAATTATTTTGAACAATTTGATAATTTTGAATCAACTGTATGATTAAATAAATCTTGGTGGTAGTGTCATAGCCGAGTGGTTTACAAGGCGGACTAATTATCTAAGGAAAGCTGACTGCGTGAGTTTAGACTCCGTCAATGACAAGAAAGTTTACACTCATTGCAGAAATACTGGTTGGTTATTGAAACGGATTAAATAAAATTCTATATAAATTCAGTCCTGAATGAAACCGTACTCCATCACAAAATTCATATATTTTTAGAAAAGAAACTTTTTCATACAAATGTAACCAGAACAACGTTTTGTCTAAGTTTACTTTAAAAAATATCAACCTTTTTTGATAAATATTAAGATAAGAATTAAATGCTTATGTGAGTCATTGGTAAATCAGAACAGAACAGAACAGAACAGAGTTTATTTTATTACTTGTACACACATATGTACAACGTTTAAACAATCATTTTGAAATATAATTTTAGGTCACATATTTTTCAATATAGGAAAAAACAAACATAAAGAAAAAAATCAATACAATACTGAGCACATCAAATTTAAAGAAAGAACATTACAACACTTAATTTAATTATTGTTAATATGTTATCCGAGGGATTCCGAAAATAAAAAGGTGGCTATAGCAAAATGAAAAGGAGAATTGTTCTGGACTAAAAAGGAATGGATTTTATGTCTAAAAATGTCAAATAAACATAATGATGCTAATTACAAACATTTATTGAATATTGTTACATTATCAAACGATCGTCACCTTGTGTAACTCAACTCTAAATGCTATTTTTAGAACCGAACAGCCGTTTTCCCGAGTAATTGACAAGTGCTTTGACTAGTTATAACATATTTTCATCGAATAATGAGATTTAAAGAATCAGAAACATTATCACAGCATGGTATTATTTAAGGCACAATTTTCCACGGAAACGAATATTGTTTGCCTCATTTAGAAAGGACAAACATGAGTTTTATAAAATGTAAATAATGATTTATAAAGCATGTGAGATGCTTATAACCAGACAAAAGTAGTGCTGCATGTGAAATTATTGTCTTATAGGTAGAAAAAAAAGGAAACTTATCAGAAGTTTGACTTCCATACAAAATACTAAATTACAATAACTGTTCAGATTGCCAAATTTACCAATTAGTAATTTTTAGGATTTTTTTACAGAACCTCAATAATAAAAGCTTTTGAAAAATAAAAATAAAAGCGTTTATGGTGCATAATGGGATTTTAAACAGACTTCATAAAGGATTAAATGCGCAATTTGATCGAATAATGATCGTATTCCGTTTTAATTATTCTTAAGGCGACAAAGCTTATATTGATCATTACTAATGTTACGGCTGATATTGTTTTTAAATTTTATTTGTAACGTAAAGTTGCTGAGTATGAAAAGATTATAACTTCAAATTGCTGCATATGAAATGAGATTATTTGAAAATTTATAAGCAAAAATTCGCTACATGTTTTTTTCAAAAGAAATATTCCAGCTATGAACTACCTATGCCAATGCATTTATATGTGATATCAACTACTTATTTTGAATATTAGTTAACAATTATATATCTTATTATCAATATTCCCGTCTCCACGATCGTTTATATAATTCTTGACATTAATTGATGTAAAAGATAAAATGTAATTATGTTAAAAGAAGCATATATTACAGATTATATTTAATTAAATTCATTTCTTGTATGCTTAGTTTTATATGCTAAAAACAAAAATGTTTTCAGGGACGTAAACAAAATCATTTTAGAAACATGATAATTCTATAGTATAGATTTAATAACAGTAACAAATCAAAATTTCATTTAAATGCCGATTGTATTTCAGAATTCAGCTTTGATTGATATTCCTTAAAATATTTAGCTTTGGTATCCTGTTTATATATATATATATTTAAAAAAATACTCAGTGGTCATGTACGTGACAAATATTTCGCATCCGTTCCTTTTTGGCAACTAGTACTGTTATAGTGATTTAGTTTGTATGGAAAACTACTTCGTTAACATTTTGCTACTTTTATGAAAAATAATTCTACATTTAAAGCCACTTTCTTCAGTTTATATAAATTTAACATACTCTTAGAAAATCATTTAATCATTTATTTTATTTAATTTAATCATTTGTCTTTGGAATATATCCTGATGAATGTCTTGAAAGACCGAATCCGGTAGATTCTTGAATAAACAAGTTACAAACCATACTGATGCTTTTCTTGATTTACTTACTCTCCAGGAACGATGGTTAGGCAACTACCCGCCTATATAACTATGACTGAAATACTGTTGGGAAAAGGCGTAAAATGAAACAAACAAACAAACAAATCTTGATTTACTTGATAATTATTTAAAATGTTATTAATTAAACTCTTGTTTGCTTTTTTAAAAACGAAAAAAAAATGTTTTCAATTCAGAGGCATCATGTTCATTTTAAGCTGATATAATGTCTGATAAAATGTCTGTTCTGTTTGATGGTGATTATATAAAAACAAAAGAATGAACATTCCATCCATTTTCCTCTTCTGGCAAAATGCATTGCACAAGATTGATGATTGGTTATGTATTTATGAAGCACAAATCTAAGTGAATCATGATTTGAATTTGATATCTTGTGGCTCAGGGGTAGCCTTTACGTGCTAAGGCACCAGAATTGCAGCGCCGTTTAGCTCTTCGTGATCCTAAGAGGTGACTTAGTTGGATCCAATTACTGGAGTTTATGCATCTGTTAGCTGCAGCAGGTGGGGTGGTTGACCCCTTGTGTCGCCTGAATTTGTAACACCCGAGTTTAGCCAAAATCATTTTTCCAGTTTCGGCGCCATATGACCTAAACTGTTTTAAAATCAAGAGAATGAATCGAAAAATCCAACAAATTCTATATTACATGTTTATTTTATTACGGTTTCAGATTATCGAAGTTGTTAATGTGAAACAGCTTTTAAAAACAAATCACGTTTGCAATTTGAAAAAACTTTATATTTTAGATTTACATATATTGTCATTCCATTGAGGTTTTTGACATGACGGGAATGGTAAGGTTAGCCCAATAACTTGTGTTGAAAATTTAAAACCATAAAAAATAAAAATATAAAAATGTGATTTAAAGGTAATCAGTAAAGGGACAGTTCATTTATTTCAAAACAACGATTTTATTTTTTAATTGTTACAGTTAGGGTATATATTTTTTTATTTTCAAAACCAAAATTCATAATTGAAGAAATCAGAGTCGTTTTATTAATTATACATTGCGACACAATGATTGAACTTCTCACATTGTTGCATTATTTTGTCAGATGACTTTCCAATCTTGGCAATTTCTCTTGGAGATGCTAAATTGTGTTGGCGGCACCCTATCTATATATCATACGAAGTAAATGATGCTGTGCTTGATTTATTGTTTAATATAAGTGTGCGCCAATGATTGTATCTCAATATCTTGACATTTGTTGTCGCTTTATTGCTTATTTATGATAAAATTCTTGCATTTTTATATCATTACTTTATATAATAATGTATTTTTTTATAAAGCAAGCCAAACTGTAGCAAGCAAACGATATAAGGAAACGAATGAGAACAACTGATTTACTCTAAAAAAAGAAAAACCGTAAAAAATATACTTGTATATAAACACTTCAATACTTCATAAACACTTTAAAGTTGTTTTTTAAACCAAAATACGATGCACTGTTTTCTAAAGCACTCTAGTTTGTTTAATGAAATGCTGAAATTTCATTGTATTAGTTTTTTTTTAGCTTATATCAATATACGTGTATATGTAGTTTGTTGTATAATTTTATATCTATCTTTTCGTATTTCTGTACGCAGGTTGGTTCCTAACTTCTTGTATTGTTCAGCGAATGTCGTCTTTCCTTGGTGATCTTTGTTCTAATATGTTATACCATAGGTTTCATAATTTCCTTGCAATACCTTTTAGTAACAGAATAAGATTACAGATATTATGAGAGATTTTGTTATCATTGTTAAAAATGAAAAACAACGTGTTTTTTCTTTCTCAAACCTTTATAAACGTCCCTACTAAAGAATTCCGGAAATGCAATAAACTGATTATGATATATATCATAGAATTATTTCTTCACACGCATTCCGCATTTAAGATAACAACCCTCGTTTATATGTTTTTATTATATTACAACAGTATTTCCCTATCAAAGTATATTTTGTTGGAGTTATGAAGCAACAGGTTGATACAAATATAAACAATGCAGGTGGTTATTTAGACTGTAGCGAGAATACAAATCCACATGTTTTTTCTGTTATAAAGATATAGTTTGCTTGCACATAACTGTGATTACTAATAACACGCAAAAAACACACACCTATATCATGATCGAGGCTGGAACAAACTATTAATGTTCTCTCATATTCAAATGCGCAGGAGGTCAATTTGGGCAGCGAAAAATCCTTTTCCGGCCAAGAGCAGAGCACTGACGGGGGGGGGGGGCGAGGGGGGTTCAGATTGGCGGGACAAAAAACAACAACAAAATAAATAACTAAATAAAAAAATATAATAATACTACCACCACCGCCGCCACCAACAATAATAATAATAATGATAATAATAATAAACCAAAAACAACCACAAAACAAACAAAAAAAACCCCAAAAAACAAGAACAAAAAATAACACGCTGAATATCAGATAGGCAAGATGAAATAAACGGAATAAGCAGAGCGCCTCGGTATCGAATATGATAAACAAAATCAACAATGGAAGTCAGTGTTCAATAAACGTAACCCCCACACGATCCAGCAACAAAAACCAGCGGCAAGTAGCACAAGAAAACCTCAAACAAAAACAGGAAAGGGCTCAAGGAAGAGCACGGACAGGGTTATTACTGAAATGATACTTAAAAGGAAATAATAGTAACCAAAACCGCACTGTCACAGTAAACCAGAAGGCGGACAAGTATTTTAAGGGTCAAAAGGTACATTACAAAAGGCATATTATGAAGAAGGCTTGACTATCCATTATCTTATTCCATAAATTCGCCTGAGCATTTCCATTCATGTGTGAAGTTAAGGTCATGACCTGAATGGACCCGAGTTAACAATGAATCAATACAACCGCAATTCAGAAAATGATAAAAGCAAGCATCTTATAATTTTTAAAGGATTTAACCTTTGCGGTTTAAATCTTTTAAACGAAATTGCGTCATTTTCACGAGAGAAAAAATATTGAATAAAACGAAATACTATTCTTATTTAAAGTTCAGGCAATCAAAGGTCAATTCGCCCACGTTATTCCACAGGAATTGCAGGTCATGACAACGCCTAGGATACAGAATTAACAATGACAAAACCTTTTTTTTTTTTTTTGGCTTGACTTTCACTGTATTTAGTTCATATGCAACAAAAAGAGCTATAAAAATAAATGAAAAGATTTTTAAAACAAGAATAACAACTTCTCCTTTTTATTAATTCAAGCAATATCGAACAAAATTATTAATGTCAGTACAAAGGGAAGTGGGAAGTTTGAATGAATAATTTGCTACTGTGTTTCCCTTGAATTATTGACATATTTTCTTAATATATGACTTAACTTCAAAGATAACACATTGACCTTTTGATTCTTCCTGTCTTTTGTTGAGGAACATATATATTGGTTACGAACATTTTTTCTTTGTGCATAAGAGGAGGCTGACCATGATGATAATAAACATGCGTGTTTGTCAAAAATGTATTCAAACATATGTTAACTTATGTCACCGTAGCGTAGCACATGTCAATTAATGAGAAGCGTATATAAACGTACGGGGAAGGCATGTGACACGTTAAAGACTTTTTTCGGAACAACATAAAAAGGTAAAAAATTAGACGAAGTAGAGCTTAGAGTTTTCTTCAACTCAGTTACTAAAGAACATTACAAAAGTTAATTAAGCACGTGAATATCGGTTCATATATAATTCAGTCGGTTAAAATACGTTATTGAAATCAATAAGAGAACAAGTGTAAGACTATTCATTTGTTTGGAGGGGGGGGGGTCAAACATTTCAGGTACACATTCATGAAATTTGTCCGAAAAATTCTTTATCCGAGCTATTTTGTGAAAGGGTACAGGGTATTGTCACCAAATCAGGGTGTCATTTTAGATTCAAACCACTTATTTAATTGACCTTGACCGTTTTCATCTCAATTCAATAAACATTTATCTTACCTACATGACAATAATTCCGAATAGAATAGTTTCCATTGAATTAATGGGAAAATATGATACATGTATGCCATGATAATTTCTGCTAATTGTTTGAAATTGCTTTCATCGGTTTCACCGTGTCTATCCAGTAACGAGGATTTGTGAAAATAACGCACGAATCGCATAATTGTGCAATAAATGGCGGATACCACGCATGATTTATAACGCGGTAAGTAAACTGGCCAATATATTATTTATTTAACCTAACAGAAAAAGGAATAGCCGCTACGGTTGCGAAGACATTTTTCTTAAACTCTCATCAAGATTATTTCCACGGTTTTGCTTACTTTTTAAAATGATGGCCTCGCCACCGTTTTGAGTGTTATTTCACGGTGAGTCTTAAAGACATATAAAACGTGATATTGCTAACGGACGGAGAGGCAGGGAAAACATTATGTATTCCGGAAATAAAAAGATGTGCTTATCAATATAACAATTGAATTAATATCATTAAAACTGTCACATAATTATCTAAAAGGGGAAAAAAGCACACGCGCGCACACACACACACATACAGAGGCTTAACCCCCTAACAAACAGCAACAACAAACATAATTGAATTGAAAGACACATTAATTTATAGAAACAAATGCCTTTCTTCTATTAAAAGACAGCAATAACAACAACAACAGCAACAAAAGACAACAAACAAAATTTATAATCTAACACGAATAACGGACAAAACAGTTATCAACAACAAAACAAACACACATAAAATTATAAATAATTAAGTAACAATTTCAATGAGTCAGGAAAACTGGTTCATACGACGCACTTATGTTTTTTAACCTAAAATACGGCAATAATGGAACAGATCCATCAAATCTCCTAAATAATTTACCTAGGTTTCAACCTAGAAATGTTTTAATTACATAAACGTCAATCAAATAGGATTATCTGTATAGGAATTGTAAACAGTTCAAGAAAAAAACTATTTTTTATCCTGGATTAGATTCTTCAAGTTGTATAAGTTTCCATACATCACCTGATCAACTTTCTCTAAAACAGCTGGTTCGTACTTACATAGCAGTTTTCAAGACCTTGGCCTGGTTTCGCCGATGTTTTTGTTTACTTTTCCATGTCTACATTTTTTCTTATCGTAATACGGACAAAAGGTCGAAAACTGTTACAGATTTCAGTTTCCTGGAAGGGTTGATTCTTGATTTTTAATGAACGAGATATCTATAATGAAAATACAGTTTTTTTGTCATTGAATAGGAGAATATGCTGACGATCATTTTACAGAGAAAACAGTCCCTCATCATGCGCCGATGGTTATTTTTTTACTTAGACGTATAATAAATAAAAAAATATATAATGCTTTTTTTTTCAATGTAACTATGTTATTGAAGAGGAATAGAAGAAGTGGGTATATATCTCAGCAAAAGCTTGCCACTTTGTTTCTCAAGACATACCAAAGAAACCTTTATCTTCAGAGCTTAAACTATGTGTCATCAAACTTTTCAGAGCGACGTTTGCAATGCGTTGTAAAATGTTCAGAGCGTAAGCAGTGTGTTGTAAAATTATTCAGAGCTTTAGCGATTGTCCTCAAATTATTCAGAGCGTAACGTTGCACTGCTTCGTAAAAAATGTTAAGAGCGTAAACAATTGTTCTTATAATGTTCAGAGCGTCAGCAATGTTTTATTTTCATAAGCAAGGTGTCGTCGAATGATCAGAGCTTAAAAAACGTATCGTCAAATAATCAGACAAAAAGCGATGTGCCGTCAAAATATTAAGAAAATGGAAAATGTAAGTAGACATTCGTTTAAATGTACACAACGTAAGCAATGTGTCGCCAAATGTTTAGAACAAACATAAATGCTCTGTTTCATGTCTTTTATATTTTTTTTGTTAGATGAATTATTACCACAGCTTGTGCAATATCCACAGCTTTGTTCCGCTTGCGTTAAGATCACGTACCACAACACCAATGTTTGATAAGCAGGTCGAATCAAAGTTGAACACCGGTGATGGGAGTTTTTTCAGTGTAAACAACGCACGATAGAGATCATAAAAATGTTCTTAAAAAAAGTTGTTCCAAAGATCATATTACACTTTAAAACAAAAGTATTACGGATATTATTTCAAATAGGGATTTCATAATAAAAGGAAATGGTAAATGTTTGAAATGAGTGAGTGTCTTAACCAATACGCCGCAATCTTCATTTTTTTCACAAGGAATTTGATACAATAAATCATAATTTTTTAATCAAATCGACACTTCAAAGACCATACGACGACTTTCAAGCATCAGTAATTAAAGAAGACCACACATTTCCCTCCTTTCATATATTCAGACACCAGCGGACACCCGACGGGAACTACTGATCTTAGTTATATCACAAAAGAATTAGATGTCCCTAGCAGGATTAAACAGTTTTATCAAGACTCTGATTCGTCAGCAATTTTATTTACCAGTGGACCATTAAAGGGACCCCTCTGTTTTGACGTGACGGGACTTAAAATTTATTTTCAAAATTAATGTTGCATTTGATGAAGGTCTGGATCAATAACTTGTGTGCAAACATTTCAGATAATTCGCTTACTACATTTTTCCAGAATAACGTTTCTAGTTGTGAAAAATGACCCACAATTAAAAGCCATGCAACGATTTTCACTGAACTGAGAGTAAGAATAGCACAAAAGGTGCGCTATTTCTGCGTATAGTTCTTAACTTCTTTTTTTAAGTGCCCAAGCTGATCTTCGTAAGAAATTCAATTGTTATGTTTACAGACTTTTGGACCTAGTGGATCTCCTATAAAATACAACTGTTTTTAGTATATGTAATGTGCAATCAATGTAACGTCTTAGTATGATAAGAATAATAAGTGTAAAAAAAATATTTTGTCATAAAATGTTTTGTTTTCAATATCAAACTAAGGAATCTCCTTTTTAAACTTCTTTCATATTAACAATGAAATCGTGATGTTATTATCTTAAAAACGATGCAAAGACTTTTAATATGTTAATAGTTTTGTTTAAGTCATTTGAAATATTTGATGTAAAGTGTACATTTTAACCGCCTATGGAGATAAATGTATATTTTTCAAAATTTCCTCTACTTTTGCAACGTCCCTGAATCAAACCTTGAGTGTATCATAATTGTTTCTGTTTATAAGTTGTGAACTTTCCCCGACTTTTCGAAAGTTCATGGCTAATACATAGGCGGCGGGTTTCAAACTTTCAAACAAGAACGATTTAAGCGATAAAACTTGTCGTTAATTCATCAAAGTGATATGTCTTGAATGATGAAATATCATATAATTTCAAAAACGCCCAGATTAAGTTTATAAACCCATAAATCATCACCACTTTTCGGCAATATGTTAATAGGAAAACGGTTATCCAACTGGTTGTTCGACTTTTCAGTTTAATGTTGATTCCCCTAATTGTAACAAAATAATGTTGTTATAAACATATACATTTTGTAGATTTAATCATAATTGATACAAGTGGAGCAAATAGTATAAAAATCAATGTTTAATATTTAAGCGCATTTATTACCAATTTGGTTCTGAGAGTATAAATCCAATAAATGGTGAAAATTAGAACAAAAGAACAAATATATGCAGGGTAAATAATGGACAATTTTGAAACAGGAGGATATTGTTTACTTATGATGGTTAAAAATGACTCGTGAAATATTTCAGTTTTTTTTCTTTGGTAGATCTAGTTATGATGTATGCATATCGGTGTCTGATGGGGCACATGTACTCGTAAATCCGTATAATTATCTGTAGTTTAAATGGTAGTTGTAAATCAAGTGTTTATAAATGCGGTACTTGTATATTATTTGTTTATATGGTGATTGTATAACAGTTGTCTATGTGGTTCTTGTATAACAATTGATGTTGTGGTATTTGAATAACAGTTGTATATGTGGTATTTGTATATCAGTTGTTGATGTTGTATTTGTATAACAGTTGTTTATCTAGTATTTGTATAACAGTTGTTTATGTGGTATTTGTATATCAGTTGTTGATGTTGTATTTGTATAACAGTTGTTTATCTGGTGTTTGTATATCAGTTGTTGATGTGGTATTTGTATAACAGTTGTTTATCTAGTGTTTGTATAATCGTTACGGTTGTTTATGTGGTATTTGTAAAACAATTGTGTAGTGGTATTTGTATACCAATTGCTTATGTGGTATTTGTATAACAATTGCGTATGAGGTATTTGTATAACAGTCAGTGTTAAATGTGTTTTTACAATTCATATGTGGTGTTTGTATTACGTGGAAAACGATTTCAGCTTCTTGAATTCACGAAGAATTCACATGTAGTTGAAATCGTGAATTCGTAAAGTTGAAGTCGTGAATTCACGAAGCTGAAATCGGGAATTCAAAAAGTTTAAATGCTCCGATCCGTACTACGTAGAATTTGATGATATTGACTGAAATTGTCCAAAAGAGCAAAAAAAAAAACAACAAAAAACAAAAACATTTGATGATATATTTAGCTACTTGAATGTCAGTATGACATCTTAACGAATTCTTTAATTGTAGTCTAAAAGAATGATCTTTATAAATTAGAAACTGCTTCTGAGACAGACTGATTGAAGGTAATAAAGGCGCTGTTTTTAGAATATAATGCTTTGAGACATTTCATGCCATTATTTATGTAGACAAAATCTTTAAAATGTAGACCAGAATGTTTTTTTATAGAAAATTTATTGTCAAGTCTGCCAGTTTTCTCTAAAATTCAGCGGAAAGACGCTTAGTGTACAATTTTGCAATATTTGTTGGTACAAATGACAGGCACAGTATAGCCGTATGTATCATTTGCAGAATTTTATGTTTATATTTCTGTGGCATTCAGGTAAAAAGAAGTATTATTCAACAGCGATTAAACTGCCCACACCATCTAGAAATTACTTCAATATTCAACTATTTTATGGGCGTAACTATAACACTGACTTTCTTTTAAAAATGTTCAAATTGCTAAAGTTTATATGTAGATACGGCAGTCAAAATAATCTAAAATAGTATTATACATCTTAAACCCATCAACTTGACCTGTGTCGTGACTATTTGAAATATTCATTAGACTGTCCTTCTCTTATAGCAGAGCACACTGGTACAAGAATGGGAGAATGGGAACAAGTCACAGCATGGATGAATATTTTGCTCACACTTTTATAATTTAAAAAATGATGATAAAAAATAAATAAAAATAAACCTTCATATGAATATGAGCATAAAGCATATAAATCGTTTTTTTTTAAATCAGATTGTCGTGAAGTTGAAATCGTGAATTCATAAAGTTGAAATTGTAATTTCATGAAGTTGAATTCGTGAATTCATGCTGTTGAAATCGTTAACTCGTTAAATTGAAACCGTTTATTCTCGAAGTTAAAATTGTGAGTACGTGAAGTTGAAATCGTGAATTCATGAAGCTGAAATCGTGAATTCATGAATTCCGTATATTGAAAACGTGAATCAGGAAATTAAAATAGTGAATTCACGAAGATGAAATCGGAAAATCAAATGCTGTTCAATCTTTTATTTCAAATTATATTAAATTCATTAACATTTTAAAATTGCTAAACATGTTTTTTTCTATTAAACGTGTTAATTATCTAAAAAAAAAAAAACAGTCCGAATTTATAATTGAGACATTTTGACTTAAAACTTTTACATTGAATTATTTCTTGTGAATGTATCTATTGAACTGTATTCGTGTTCTGAACGTATTACCCAAATGGAATTAAATTTAATCAACTGAACAAAACTATTAAGATAATGAGTGTACCCAGTGTGAGGGCAAGTTAGTGACTGACTTATTCATTTATTTATAATAATAGATAGACAGTAATTCTATGGCACGCCTAATTAGCAATCCTGCGGCAAATCATAATCGATTGATGGTTATTTATGTTATAATAAGACATAAACTGAATCTAAATGCGTACACTTGTTACTTAAACAAGAATGTTTCAGCGAACATTCCTGAGAAATGATCAGCATTAAAACTGTTATGCCGTGAGATTATAATTTCTTATCTAATTAACAAATTTGATATTGAAATGTTCTAGAGAATCCACGAAAATACCACACTGAGATATGATAAAAGCAAATGTTCTGTTAATCATTTTAACATGCACGATGTTAATGCAGGTATGAAAGGCGTGGTCTTAGTAATCATGACGAGGAAGTAGTTTTGTTATTATTAAAATTCCTTTAATGCAGCAGCACGTTAGCACTTCATTACCTAATTTGTTTTTTTTTCTCTTTCTTATTACAAGAAAGTATTATTGTGGGTGATATGAATGTATGTGAATATATCGTGTTTGTAACTGCTTTGGCTAGAGAAATGTGAAGAATACAATAATACTAGAATAAAATACACAGAATTGTGCAAAATAATGCAGATTAACATCAAGTACGGTTTTCAGGGAATGTAGAGATAAAGAAAATATTGTTTTTTATTTTTGACTGTATTTTTTTTCAAAATTGTATTGTATAATTTTAACGAGCTATGAAAACTGCATGTTTTTAATAATTTATAATATTTGTAAGCAGACTTTTTTTGTTTTAATTTCGCTATCAAACCTATATATTAAACAAAAACTGTCTAACTGGTACATGTATACTGGACAAAGCTTCCAAGAATGTTTTTTAATCAAGTATTTACGTGGTAAATACTCGTGAAGTTGATAAAGCTAGCCAAATAGATCCTTTATTATAAGAGTTAATAAAGTTTTTTTTTATAATTATATAACGAAAAAAAGAATGGTGGTTCCGGTAATTGGCCAATGAGGAACATTTTGGATATTATTATAAATGTACATCAAAATTAAAAAGCTTTTGAGAAAAAGAAATAAAAGCATTCCTTAAACCTTTAATGCTATTCTTTACGAACAATTTTTATTATACGAACACTTAAGTGTATCTTATTCTTTTTCTTTTCTTGTTGGGTAGTAGTATCGGGGGATAATTTCTATATTTGGATAGCTGAACAGTATATACATGTGCAATGTGCATGCTTTTAAAGGAGTGTTTGATGGTACATTGTTGGTGCTAAATTTATTTTATGCGTCGATTTCCATTGTTGGTCTGTTTTCATCCGCATTTGGTGTAGAAAGAAATTGTCACATTTCACAGTTACGATGGTTACATCTGTGTGACGAATTTGATTCCGTGACGTATACACCAATACACCGCTTAAAACGATATATCCATTAAAACTCAATTTTAAGTTTACGTGCCCAAAAACCCTAAATTTAAAAAAATTTTCCCCAAATTATAAACGAGGGGAAATGAAACGTAATAATTGAACAAGGAAACGTTTACCATCCCCTTTTTTTAACTTAATCCCTTTTTAAATAAAAGATAAATTTCTTTAAAAATCTTCGGGTTTTTCTTTTCAAAATTTATAAACATATCGTTAAATAACATATTTATGTCATTATGTCGAAATGACATTAAAACTGCATCATAATTATTTTCCTTATAAAACCCATAAGTCAAATTTTAAATATATTTCACGCGATTCCACGCGAAATCTTTACTGGTTTTATTATTATCTAAACGCTACTTTAATTGCCATAATCGAATCATTTGCGTCTGTGTAATTCCGTTACGATAATTCTTGTAGCGGAGAAAAACTGTTGTCTGATTTTTATCAAATAATATCCTCACTAGAAAATCTAAATAAATCCCTCTATTACACTACTGCAATTTGCCAATTCCAATTTCCATTCATGAAAAACGCCAGTAGGTGGATGTGAACGAGTCATCGAGACGCTTACTGTGAACGCATCGTGTGGTCGAAACATATAAAAGCGTTCCTCAGCGTTCTCCGTAAACATTAATGTATGTGAAATCGCGAGGTAACCAGCTGATATAAGAAAGTAGAAAAAAACCAATACAAAACAACGTGGACATTTTTCAGTGATTACTCGACCAACATACTCATACTTGCAGATATAAGAAAGGAAATAAATACATTATCATATAAAAATGAAATTGGTGCGTATTTGAATTTTTTGTTATTTATAATTACTCATTAACTGTATTCTTGGTTTATTTATTTTGTTTTCTACACTGAAATTGTTTTAAAACAGGAAACTAATAAATAATTCTATATTATATATTGAAATTCTTATATTTTCCCTTAGATGCTAAGATAAAATTGCACCTTTATTAAAAAATTTCTGTTAAATTTACTTTTGGAATAACTTATTGCAAGGCGATAATCTTGAATAAATTATCTATCTTAATTTATTTCTCATAACTGTGAAAAATTATTTCTATTTCATTTAAATACCTTAAATTTCATACAAACAGTACATTTTTTATTATTCGCTTTCTATTTTGTCAAAATCAATTCATATAATAAACTTTTTTTCATATACCTTCCATATACTTTTCGGACATTTCAACTATAAATAATTTCCATTTTCTATATACATGTAAAATTGAACAACAAAATAATGATATTGATATTAAAGGATTGATAACTTCATAAAATACATTGAAATCTTCATAAAAGACATTGAATACTTCGATCATATCGAATATTGGTATTTCCAATTTTTTTGTTATTTGCTGTCCTTACACATTTTTATACAAAAAACACATACTTTCTGATAACTGAATAAAAATCATTGAAGATTAAAAAAAAGATCATAATTATCCTTAGAAATTATCATGGAATTATCTTCAGAGAGTAATATTTTGGGAATTATCATGATACGAAAATCGCGGTGGTATAATTATATCTCTTTCTACTAAATAAAAATAATGCGGTGATGTGATACATAAAGAATAATGTGTATTTATAGTTTGTTTAATTCGATTTTATATATACTGTCTTTCTTTATTTCTTTATTTTATTTTTTTTTTTTATTTATTTATTTATTTATTTATTCATTTATTTATTTATTTATTTATCAGCTAGTGTTTACACTATTTCTCCTTTTTTCTCTCATATACTTTCGTAAAGATATAACGTATAATTATCGTTTTTTTTATTATTTTAAATTCCCATTTCCCATACATAAAGGTACTAAACGTGCGTTATCATTACACTGGGAGTGTTTTAAATCAATACATTCATTAAATTCATTACATTGATGATGGTTTAATTGTTCGTACCAATCCTTAAAAAAGCATAACGCTCTAAAATTAAATGATGAAATCGACCTTTTAAAAGCGATTAAATACGTAAATGTCAGGTCGTCTTGTCCTACAATAAAGTGAAAACTATAGCCGTTTTATTGTAAAGTTAAAATAAAAGCTTTACAACTAGATACCTATAATGGTTAGGATGTGTAAAATAGAATAAAGCGTTTAACAATTTAAAAGAGTTGTAAATATCAGAAACTTGGAAAATGCCAAATAGTATAGTCTTTTAGCTATATATTTTATATGAAATACTTATAAATAAAACTAAATTGTTAATATTGTGAAATATGTTTTAATATTGCATCATTCACATTTTTTCTTATTATACATGCAATGACATTAAACATCTGTTATTGTTATAAATAAGATATTATATAACATTATCTGTTATAATAACATTATGTGTTATATTCATGTACTCATGTAATCATATTATTAAAAGTCATCATTTATTCATTTAAACTTGAAAACATATGATTTATACATGATTCTAGATCGAACAAATGTGTAATTATTTAACTGAATGAAATAATCAATTGATATAATATAAAAAAAACATGCAACTTTTTTTCTCCCTAATTGCAATTTTCTCATATTTTTACTTCGTTTCCTCGGTTTGTTTACATTTTTTATCAGGCCTGGCGAATCCCTGTTCCACACTCAATTTAATATTTATTATCAAAATTAATGGACTTATCGCGTATCAAAGTAAACTGACGTCAAATTCACCTTAAAGCACTTTAAAACATGCTTGGTGTCCCGAGTGGTGCGAGGAATTTAACCGAATTTTATAACCGTTGCATCAATAATTTGTTTTGGTTCAAACCAGGTCAAAGTTTCACAACACGAACTATCTGCCCATCTGCTTAATGCACAGCTCGGTTTAACCGAATTTATAGTCAAGAAGAAATCGAGCGTATTTTGTAGATTTCGTTTTGCTATTTTGCCGCGTTAAGAAATACGGTAAAATTTGCCACGATACAAAAAAAATTACAATCAAAATACGTGCATTTATTAAAAGCATTTTAAAAATATTTAAGTTATATTCAGTTTATAATTTTTCTTAAATACTGCGCAAACAATTTAGTATTTCAACTATAATAGTTTATTCTTATATAGATCAGGCAGAAGTATCGCAAATAATGTGGAATAATCCGTTTAAACCTTTTTAGAAGCACTGTTATAGGGTAAAGAAAAAAAATTGAGGTTAAGCCGCATTCTTCAACTCTTTAAAACCCTTCCTAAAATTAACGAAATCTACCACAACAATGGACATATCAATTATAGTGGGCGAACCATTATTTAATTATCAATGACTTTTATTATGTCCGTAGCTATCCTAAACAAATCATTACATTAAGCATAGGGTCAATGGGACGCTAGGCTACAGATCATGTATTAAGAGGAAAATAATTCAACCACAACTATGCCTCAACTATGTACAACAAACGCATTTGTAAACCATGCTTCAAATATGAGTTGTAAAAAGAGGCGGTGAGAGGGGGATGGATAGGAAGTCATTCCAATTAACTAAACAAATCAATGGAAAACATTTTGTAACATGAGCCAGAATGGTGGCGGTAATGGTAATGATCTGTACGATACAATAAAATGAATCCGCAATTTATGACTGATTTTTCTTTTCACAAAAGACTTCATGATGAAACACAGTCAATTGTACCACCTTTGGGAGTGACAAAATATCTATTTTTTTAAATCTATAGAAATAGTAACAATCCTTAGGTTCGTTTCTAACTGAGTGTATTGATTCGGAATGATATAAAACGTACACTGGTTGTATCATTACAATACATGCGAGAATAGAACGTGTTAAACGAAATCGTACTGGCATATATAAAGAAAATAAATACCCCCCCCCCCCCCCCAAAAAAAAAAAATAATAATAATAAAACAAAAATTAAAAATAAAAAGAAATAAAACCCTCAAACACTCACAGAAAGAAAAACAAACAAGTTAAATAAATCAAAATACCAATATGATACAAACGAAAATAGTTAAAAATTTTATACTTAAATGTGCACTTCTTAACCAATGGATTCCATGGTACAGTTAGTACATCGTATGCTCGCCAGCAGAACCTTTGATTATTCAAATCTAAGTACGGTATCTGGTGTCAGTGCAGATTTCAGCAATTTGTTATATACACGCATAGAAATGTTTGTTATTTTATTAATTAAATCGAAGTTTAATGAATGAATCTTTGTAGAGACTTCTTCATAATAGTTGTAATATTATCATATGCGTACATGGAATTGATTGCATTTGAAGAGTGTCACGATAAAACCAACATAAAGGGTTTGCGACCAACATGGATCCAGACCAGCCTGCTCGGATGCGCAAGCTGGTCTGGATCCATGTTGAACGCAAACCCACTATGTTTGTTTTGTCGTGACGCGGCTCAAATATATTTGCAAACTAAAAGCCTCTATTGAAAATAAAATCACTGCAGACTAATTATGATACTAAAGCTTAATTTCCTGAATAGTTAACAAATAATTTCCAATATTTCGAAAGTGGCCAACGACTAATCTCATCAGGATCCATGCTGTTCGCTTACAAACCCTATAGCAAGTAGACAAACTGATATCGATCAGCATGGATCCTAATCAGACTGCGCGGATGCGCAGGCTGGTCTGGATCCATGCTGGTCAAAAACCCACTATGTTGGTTTTGTCGTGACGCGGCTCAAATATCTTTGCAAACCAATAAAAAGCCTCTATTGAAAATAAAATCACTGTAGACTAATTATGTTACCAAAGCTTAGTTTCCTGGATAGTTAACCAATAATTTCCAATATTTCGCAAGTGGCCAACGACTAATCCCACATGAACGCTGATTCAGAAATCATGTGGGATTCGTAGTCGGGCACTGGCGGAGAAATTGTCTAATTACCTGTAAGCTATCCAGGAAAGCCGGTTTAATGAACCGGCCGACGTGATAGCGAACGCGTTAAAGTCGTCGTAAAAACAGAAAAAAACAAGCCATCAAACTTAATCCCTCTTTCTATTTATTTTAGACACGATGTTGTTTATGATGCATTTCCATAATTTATTCACTTGAACATATTTTGCGCGTGTACCTGACATTTAACATATATGTATATAAAGACATTACTGTATTTAATACCTATTTTCTTCTAGAAGAGGCAAAGTTTACGAGAATATATTACAAAAAATACACATTTATTTGTTTTGCTCTATTTTCAGAACGTGCAAAGCGTAGTAGTGTTCTTTCTGTCCGTTTGGATGTTGACCTCCATTCTGTTGACAAGGTCAACGGTCAAGGGTTTCTCGATACCTCATGTGAAGAGCCAATCCGTGGATGCTTGCCAGTACAGCTGCGGGTCGGACGTCTACAAATGTGACTTACGGTGTAAATATTGGAAGGATCTGAGGGGGATAGGACTGAAAAAATGCCAGTCTAGATGCGGTGATATGTTTTTAGACTGTTTTATCTCGTGCTATAACTTCTAAACTCAACAAAAAACTACAATTTAAGATCAGTATTTGACTACGCTCATGTTCAAAGGTCGCAGAATCTTATCATACAATCAAAGCACGCATATCTATTTTTGGACTTTTTATGGCATTAATTTCAAAGACCATTGTTCTGGACCTTAATGATTTACGACATAGGTACACCTTGCAGTTCTAAGAATGAAAAATAATAAAGAATCTTGTTATTACCAGGCATCATGGGTTGTTAACGAGCAATTTCTCTGTCACGTCTATTTTTTGATGTTCTTGTATAAAACTCATTCAATAGACGAAACATGGATGAATTATAATGAAGGCACAACTATAAATATCGTAATTGTGGCCATGTGGTGGGCCGATGGCAATAAATATGCGATGGATGTAGTTATAAGCCGGGAGTTCTCGATGACCCGCGGTTATATCCTGACGGGAGATCAAAATGTAGACTAAAAATAAACACAGATGAAATGCAATAAAGGGAAGGAATAACACAAGAAAAAAAATAAGGAGGAAACAAAACGAGAGATATTTAATTTAACTAAACAATAAGACTATCCAACATGTGGAATTACTGATTATTAATTGAAACAAATTGAGGCTTTAGCGAATGAATTTATATTGTATTTTTAGAGTCGATATTAATTTTTCATGGCAAAGATCTATTTGAAGAATATATCAATTTGTTAAGGAATAAAGAAGTTCTTGATAGATATGTCAATTGCTAACATATACTTACACACTTCCTGCTGCTTTTTTGTATATAAATGAAGTTTGGAATCATTGTATATATGAATATTGCAGTAAGGCCTATATTTATTTCATGTTGATATGTTTGTAAATATTATATATATTTGTATGAAATGTGAATGACCATTTTTCGCAGGTACGAAAATATGTTGATGTGTAAATGATAAATGTTAGGGTATCCGCATTTTGATGTTTTTAGAAAAAAACACTTTAACATACCTTTTACCTATATAATTATTCTCATAAAGTTTCATTCAAGAAAATTCAAGTGTAAATTGAATGTGTTAATTAAGACAACATAGATGATAAAATGTTCATCGTTTGGTAAATAGACGATAATGGTCCAATGCTGTTATATTGGTATAAGAGTAAGATGGGAACCGGTGGCCTAGTGGTAACAGTGTCTGCCTTTTAGCACTGACATAATGGGTTCAAGTCAAAACGACATGACACCAGTACGGAATGGTCCAAGCAGAAAGCGGACTGCAAAGCCTTTTAAGTAAGCTGGAAGGGTTCCTCAAGTAAAACCTTAACAAATAGAAGGTAGACTTAGATTGGTGTTTCAAAAATAGATATAATTTCAAAGAATGTTGAAGAATATCAAAATGCGGATCCCCTGACATATTTCTACATGAGGATACGTCATTATATGACGTTGATCTTTTTTTTTTCATTTATCTTTTTGAATTTCGCCATGCATTTCTTGCAATCATTATAGCTGTTTTACTTGTTGAATTCAGTATTCTATTCTAGACTTAACTCGAGTTGTCTGTTATAACAAGGGAACACATGTTATGTTTAAGAATTAAATGAACCCTGTTTTATAATCTTTTAATCTGCCAAATTAAACATATTTCTGGTTGAACTATTTATATTGTTTTATTAAAACATGACCATTTAGGAAAGATATATAGATTTCAAAATTATACAAGATTTTAAATCAATTTCACGTTGATTGATAATAATTCTATTTCAAATTGTTATAATCATGTAAATGCTCTCACTTCCGATTATTTCATGTAAATCTAATTGTTTTAAGAATGTTTCATGTAAATTTGATCAATTTCAGATTGTTGCATGTAAATTTTATTGTTTTGAGATTGTTTTATGTAAATGCTATCAATTTCATTTTGTGAAGTATAGCTGAGTAAAATATCATTCCAAGAAAAATTAAAAGTCGCAAAAGCATTTTCTTCTTGTTTTCTTTTGGTCTATGGAAACTAAACGACAGTAGTAAGTTTTCTCCACCATATTCCTCTGAACCTCTTAGTAACCGGTTTTAGATATATTCATCAAACATTTAAATTTCGATGATGGCGCAACTGAAATTAAGAAACATCAGAAACTTTGTCCATATGTACGAAAGACCGGTTGGGGCATTTCAACTTCATAAATTCCCGATTTCAACTTCATGAATTCCCGATTGCAGCTTCATGAATTATCGATTTCAACTTCATAAAGATGAAATCGTGAATTCGTAAAGTTGAAATTGTGAATTTGTAAAGTTGAAATCGTGAATTCGTGAAGTTGAAATCGTGAATTCAGGAAGTTGCATTCGTGAAGTTGAAATCGTGAATTCATGAAGTTGAAATCGTGAATTCGTAAAGTTGAAATCGTGAATTCTTGAAGTTGAAATCATGAATTCGTTAAGTTGAAATCGTGAATTCGTGAAGTTTAAATCGCGAATTCACAAAGTTGAATTCGTAAAGTTGAAATCGTGAATTCATGAAGTTAAAATCGTGAATTCGTGAAGTTGAAATCGTGAATTCATGAAGTTGAAATCTTGAATTCGTTAAGCGGAAGTCGTGAATTCATGAAGCTGAATCGTGAATTCGTGAATTCCGTATTTTTAAACGGGAATTCCCGAAGTTTAAATTGTGAATTCATGAAGATGAAATCGGGAATTCATGAATTTGAAATGGCCCTACTGGTCTTTCGTACATATGGCATTAATCATTTAATAATAAATGTGACACTTAGATCATATCAGCTTCCAGATATATACCGCTGATAACTCCGCTACAAAATAGGATTCTATAGTTTGCCGTGACATGCGCTCTTTCCAATTTCAAAAGTTAATCGTCAAACATAAGTCGGTACTATATATTTCCATATAATCGAATGGAAATATATCCTCACTATTATAATTCCAACACTCTCGTCACTAAACACTACGTCACTATCACAATAACACCACTATCATCACTACATTACTATCGTTAATAAACACTACATTACTATCATAATAATACATATTATTCACTACATTACTATTGTTATTATACATTACATTACTATTATTATAACAACAACACTATCTTCAATACATTACTGTAAATATTAAACACTACAACACTATCATTATAACAACACTTTCTTCACTACATTGCTGTCGTTACACCAGTACGGAGTGGTCCAAGCAGAAAGCGGACTGCAAAGCCTTTTAAGTAAGCTGGAAGGGTTCCTCAAGTAAAACCTTAACAAATAGAAGGTAGATTTAGATTGGTGTTTCAAAAATAGATAGAATTTCAAAGAATGATGAAGAGTATCAAAATGCGGATCCCCTGACATATTTCTACATGAGGATACGTCATTATATGACGTTGATCTTTTTTTTTTTTCATTTATCTTTTTGAATTTCGCCATGCATTTCTTGCAATCATTATAGCTGTTTTACTTGTTGAATTCAGTATTCTATTCTAGACTCAACTCGAGTTGTCTGTTATAACAAGGGAACACATGTTATGTTTAAGAATTAAATGAACCCTGTTTTATAATCTTTTAATCTGCCAAATTAAACATAATTCTGGTTGAACTATTTATATTGTTTTATTAAAACATGACTATTTAGGAAAGGTATATAGATTTCAAAATTATACAAGTTTTTAAATCAATTTCACGTTGATTGGTGTAAATTCTATTTCAAATTGTTATAATCATGTAAATGCTCTCACTTCCGATTATTTCATGTAAATCCAATTGTTTTAAGAATGTTTCATGTAAATTTGATCAATTTCAGATTGTTGCATGTAAATTCTATTGTTTTGAGATTGTTTCATGTAAATGCTATCAATTTCATTTTGTGAAGTATAGCTGAGTAAAATATCATTCCAAGAAAAATTAAAAGTCGCAAAAGCATTTTCTTCTTGTTTTCTTTTGGTCTATGGAAACTAAACGACAGAAGTAAGTTTTCTCCACCATATTCCTCTGAACCTCTTAGTAACCGGTTTTAGATATATTCATCAAACATTTAAATTTCGATGATGGCGCAACTAAAATTAAGAAACATCAGAAACTGTGTCCATATGTACGAAAGACCGGTTGGGGCATTTCAACTTCATAAATTCCCGATTTCAACTTCATGAATTCCCGATTGCAGCTTCATGAATTATCGATTTCAACTTCATAAAGATGAAATCGTGAATTCGTGAAGTTGAAATTGTGAATTTGTAAAGTTGAAATCGTGAATTCGTGAAGTTGAAATCGTGAATTCAGGAAGTTGCATTCGTTAAGTTGAAATCGTGAATTCATGAGGTTGAAATCGTGAATTCGTAAAGTTGAAATCGTGAATTCTTGAAGTTGAAATAATGAATTCGTTAAGTTGAAATCGTGAATTCGTGAAGTTTAAATCGCGAATTCACAAAGTTGAATTCGTAAAGTTGAAATCGTGAATTCATGAAGTTAAAATCGTGAATTCGTGAAGTTGAAATCGTGAATTCATGAAGTTGAAATCTTGAATTCGTTAAGCTGAAGTCGTGAATTCATGAAGCTGAATCGTGAATTCGTGAATTCCGTATTTTTAAACGGGAATTCACGAAGTTTAAATTGTGAATTCATGAAGATGAAATCGGGAATTCATGAATTTGAAATGGCCCTACTGGTCTTCGGTACATATGGCATTAATCATTTAATAATAAAGTTGACACTTAGATCATAATTATCAGCTTCCAGATATATACCGCTGATAACTCCGCTACAAAATAGGATTCTATAGTTTGCCGTGACATGCGCTCTTTCCAATTTCAAAAGTTAATCGTCAAACATAAGTCGGTACTATATATTTCCATATAATCGAATGGAAATATATCCTCACTATTATAATTCCAACACTCTCGTCACTAAACACTACGTCACTATCACAATAACACCACTATCATCACTACATTACTATCGTTAATAAACACTACATTACTATCATAATAATACATATTATTCACTACATTACTATTGTTATTATACATTACATTACTATTATTATAACAACAACGCTATCTTCAATACATTACTGTAAATATTAAACACAACAACACTATCATTATAACAACACTTTCTTTACTACATTGCTGTCGTTACATCAGTACGGAGTGGTCCAAGCAAAAAGCGGACTGCAAAGCCTTTTAAGTAAGCTGGAAGGGTTCCTCAATTAAAACCTTAACAAATAGAAGGTAGATTTAGATTGGTGTTTCAAAAATAGATAGAATTTCAAAGAATGATGAAGAGTATCAAAATGCGGATCCCCTGACATATTTCTACATGAGGATACGTCCTTATATGACGTTGATCTTTTTTTTCATTTATCTTTTAGAATTTCGCCATGCATTTCTTGCAGTCATTATAGCTGTTTTACTTGTTGAATTCAGTATTCTATTCTAGACTTAACTCGAGTTGTCTGTTATAACAAGGGAACACATGTTATGTTTAAGAATTAAATGAACCCTGTTTTATAATCTTTTAATCTGCCAAATTAAACATATTTCTGGTTGAACTATTTATATTGTTTTATTAAAACATGACTATTTAGGAAAGGTATATAGATTTCAAAATTATACAAGTTTTTAAATCAATTTCACGTTGATTGGTGTAATTTCTATTTCAAATTGTTATAATCATGTAAATGCTCTCACTTCCGATTATTTCATGTAAATCCAATTGTTTTAATATGTTTCATGTAAATTTGATCAATTTCAGATTGTTGCATGTAAATTCTATTGTTTTGAGATTGTTTCATGTAAATGCTATCAATTTCATTTTGTGAAGTATAGCTGAGTAAAATATCATTCCAAGAAAAATTAAAAGTCGCAAAAGCATTTTCTTCTTGTTTTCTTTTGGTCTATGGAAAATAAACGACAGTAGTAAGTTTTCTCCACCATATTCCTCTGAACCTCTCAGTAACCGGTTTAAGATATATTCAACAAACATTTAAATTTCGATGATGGCGCAACTTAAAATTAAGAAACATCAGAAACTGTGTCCATATGTACGAAAGACCGGTGGGGGCATTTCAACTTCATAAATTCCCGATTTCAACTTCATGAATTCCCGATTTAAGCTTCATGAATTATCGATTTCAACTTCATGAAGATGAAATCGTGAATTCATGAAGTTTAAATTGTGAATTTGTAAAGTTGAAATCGTATATTCGTGAAGTTGAAATCGTGAATTCAGGAAGTTAAATTCGTGAAGTTCAAATCGTGAATTCATGAATAACAAGTTGAAATCGTGAATTCGTAAAGTTGAAATCGTGAATTCTTGAAGTTGAAATCATGAATTCGTTAAGTTGAAATCGTGAATTCGTGAAGTTAAAATCGTGAATTCACAAAGTTGAATTCGTAAAGTTGAAATCGTGAATTCATGAAGTTAAAATCGTGAATTCGTGAAGTTGAAATCGTGAATTCATGAAGTTGAAATCTTGAATTCGTTAAGTTGAAGTCGTGAATTCATGAAGCTGAATCGTGAATTCCGTATTTTAAAACGGGAATTCCCGAAGTTTAAATTGTGAATTCATGAAGATGAAATCGGGAATTCATGAATTTGAAATGGCCCTACTGGTCTTTCGTACATATGGCATTAATCATTTAATAATAAATGTGACACTTAGATCATAATTATCAGCTTCCAGATATATACCGCTGATAACTCCGCTACAAAATAGGATTCTATAGTTTGCCGTGACATGCGCTCTTTCCAATTTCAAAAGTTAATCGTCAAACATAAGCCGGTACTATATATTTCCATATAATCGAATGGAAATATATCCTCACTATTATAATTCCAACACTCTCGTCACTAAACACTACGTCACTATCACAATAACACCACTATCATCACTACATTACTATCGTTAATAAACACTACATTACTATCATAATAATACATATTATTCACTACATTACTATTGTTATTATACATTACATTACTATTATTATAACAACAACACTATCTTCAATACATTACTGTAAATATTAAACACTACAACACTATCATTATAACAACACTTTCTTCACTACATTGCTGTCGTTACACCAGTACGGAGTGGTCCAAGCAGAAAGCGGACTGCAAAGCCTTTTTAGTAAGCTGGAAGGGTTCCTCAAGTAAAACCTTAACAAATAGAAGGTAGATTTAGATTGGTGTTTCAAAAATAGATAGAATTTCAAAGAATGATGAAGAGTATCAAAATGCGGATCCGCTGACATATTTCTACATGAGGATACGTCATTATATGACGTTGATCTTTTTTTCATTTATCTTTTTGAATTTCGCCATGCATTTCTTGCAATCATTATAGCTGTTTTACTTGTTGAATTCAGTATTCTATTCTAGACTTAACTCGAGTTGTCTGTTATAACAAGGGAACACATGTTATGTTTAAGAATTAAATGAACCCTGTTTTATTATATTTTAATCTGCCAAATTAAACATATTTCTGGTTGAACTACATTGTATTTATATTGTTTTATTAAAACATGACTATTTAGGAAAGGTATATAGATTTCAAAATTATACAAGTTTTTAAATCAATTTCACGTTGATTGGTGTAAATTCTATTTCAAATCTTCTTCTTGCTTTCTTTTGGTGTATGGAAACTAAACGACAGTAGTAAGTTTTCTCCACCATATTCCTCTGAACCTCTTAGTAACCGGTTTTATATTCCAGATTTAGATATATTCATCAAACATTTAAATTTCGATGATGGCGCAACTGAAATTAAGAAACATCAGAAACTGTGTCCATATGTACGAAAGACCGGTTGGGGCATTTCAACTTCATAAATTCCCGATTTCAACTTCATGAATTCCAGATTGCAGCTTCATGAATTATCGATTAACTTCATGAAGATGAAATCGTGAATTCGTGAAGTTGAAATCGTGAATTCAGGAAGTTGAATTCGTGAAGTTCAAATCGTGAATTCGTAAAGTTGAAATCGTGAATTCTTGAAGTTGAAATCATGAATTCGTTAAGGTGAAATCGTGAATTCGTGAAGTTTAAATCGTGAATTCACAAAGTTGAATTCGTAAAGTTGAAATCGTGAATTCATGAAGTTAAAATCGTGAATTCGTGAAGTTGAAATCGTGAATTCATGAAGCTTAATCGTGAATTCGTGAATTCCGTATTTTTAAACAGGAATTCACGAAGTTTAAATTTTGAATTCATGAAGATGAAATCGGGAATTCATGAATTTGAAATGGCCCTACTGGTCTTTCGTACATATGGCATTAATCATTTAATAATAAAGTTGACACTTATATCATATCAGCTTCCAGATATATACCGCTGATAACTCCGCTACAAAATAGGATTCTATAGTTTGCCGTGACATGCGCTCTTTCCAATTTCAAAAGTTAATCGTCAAACATAAGTCGGTACTATATATTTCCATGTAATCGAATGGAAATATATCCTCACTATTATAATTCCAACACTCTCGTCACTAAACACTACGTCACTATCACAATAACACCACTATCATCACTACATTACTATCGTTTTAATAAACACTACATTACTATCAAAATAATACAGATTATTCCCTACATTACTATTGTTATTATACATTACATTACTATTATTATAACAACAACACTATCTTCAATACATTACTGTAAATATTAAACACTACAACACTATCATTATAACAACACTTTCTTCACTACACTGCTGTCGTTATCTAACACAATATTACTATCACAATAACACCACTATCGTCACTAGAATACTATCGTTATTAAATACAACATCACTATCATAATAACAACACTATCTTAACTATATCATTATAGTTATCAAAAACTACAACACAGCACTATCGTCACTACATTGCTTTTGTTATTAAACACTACAAAACTATCATAATTTCAACACTTTCGTCACTACATTGCTATCGTTATTTAACATTATAACAACGCTATCTTCACTACACTACTATCGTTATTAAATACTTTATTTTATATCATAATACCAACACTATCTTCACTACACTATTATCGTTATTAAACACTACAATACCATCGCAATAACAACACTACCGTCACCAGATTACTATCGTTATTTAACACAACAAGACAATCATAATAACAACACTATCGTCACTACAACACTACTGTTATTAAACGCAACATCACTACCACTACCACAACAACACTATCTCAACTCAATTACATATCTATCATTATTAAATACTACATCACTATCATAACAACAACACTATCTTCCTTAAATCACTATCGTTATTAAACACTATATCACTTTCATAACAACAACACTATGTTCACTACATAACTATCGTTATTTAACACTACATCACTTTTATAATAACAACACTATCTTCACTAAAGTTATTAAAGACTACAACACAACACTATTGTCACTACATTGGTATTGTTATTAAACACTACAAAACCTTCATAATTTCAACACAATCGTCAATACATGGCTGTTGTTATTTTACATTACATTACAATCATTATAACAACGTTATCTTCACTGCATTACTTTCGTTATTAAACACTACATTACTATTATAATAACAACACTATCTTCACTACATTGCTATCGTTATTTAACACTACATTACTATCACAATAACACCAATATCGTCACTATATTACTATCGTTATCAAACACAACAACACTATCATAATAACAACACTATCGTCACTACATCACTATTAATATTAAACACAACATCACTATCATAATAACAACATTATCTTCACTATATCACTATAGTTATTAAAAACTACAACACAACACTTTCGTCACTTCATCACTATTGTTATTAAACACTACATTACTATCATAATAACAACACTATCGTCACTACATAACTCCGTTATTAAACACTACATTACTATCATAATAACAACGCTATCTTCACTACACTACTTTCGTTACTAAACACTCCATCACTTTCATAACAACCACTGTATCTTCACTACCTTTCTATCGTTATCAAACACTACATTACTATCATAATAACAACATTATCTTCACTACACTACTATCGTTATTAAACTCTACATCACTTTCATAACAACAACACTATCTTCACTACGTTATTAAACACTACATCGTTATCATAATAACAACATTATCTCCACAATATCACTATCGTTATTGAAACAACACTATCATAATAACACCACTATCGTCATTACATTACTGTCGTTTATTAATACTTCATTACTATCATAATACCAACATTACCTTGACTACAATACTATCGTTATTAAACACTTCAGAACTGTCATAATAACAACATTACCTTCATTGCACCACTATCATTATTAAACATTACATCAATATCACAATTAAAAAACTACAGTTACTTTTTCAATTACATTATCATCATAATAACAACACTATCGTCACTACATCAACGTCGTTGCTTTATATTACATCACGTTCATGACATCAACACTTTCATTATAATAACTCTACCGTTACTACATCTCAGCTATTTTTAAACACTACACCACTATAATAAACACAGCACTATATACCCATCATTACTATAGTCACTAAAGCACTATCAAAAATTACAACACTATATCAGTATCATAATTACATATCTATATCATTATCATATTAAACAAAACAATACATAACTATCTTAATTACAACATAGATCGTTGCTGCAAACCTATCGTAGTTACAACACTATACTTACTACATCACTTTTATAATTACAACACTAGTTGTCATTGGTGTAATTAAAGCACTATCGTCACCCCATTGATATCGTAATTACAACACTATAGTCAATCTCTCTATCATAATTACAACACTACATTATTATCACAATAACAACATTACATCACTATTAGAATAACAACATTATCGTCACGACATTAATATCGTAATTACAACACTATAGTCAAAACGTTACCATCATAATTACCTTGAAAACGCAGTCGTCACTATATCACTATCAGCAAAACTACCGTCTTACCAACACTATCGTGTTATAACTTTACGACAATAGCAAAAAACACAACTGTTGTAACAAATCTACCATTGTAACAAAACTACTGTTAAAAACAGCAACAATACCGTAATAACAATAAAACTACCGTTATATAACACACTACCGTAATAAAAAATACACCGTTATAACAAAACTACCGCTATCAAAACAACACTAATGTAATAAAACCAACACTATCGTTATATCAAACGACTACTATTATTACAACGCCAACATCACGGTCATTGCAACTCTACCGTGATAACAAAAGTAAGATTCATCACCTGTTTAACTTTGCAGAAGACTTCAAATCTTTCATCTCAAATATGCAATTCAGAATAAGATTAAAAAAAATATGTTAACTTTAAACATTGCAACTGGTATGAGTAAGTTTACATACACTGAGTGGTCCACAGGGTGGGACCTGTTTTTACCTTCGGGCCGTAGCTTAAATAAACTTTTTAAAGAAATTACTCTACATGCAATAGACTTGAAAATGACTGTATAGTATTCAATAAGAACAAGACTGGACATTAATTAATTATAAATTTAATAAAAGCATCAAATAATTATATTAACTGAAGAACTGTGATCGACAAAGTCAAACTTAGCGTATCTCTACATCGTATACTAACAACCATACAGTAACCCAACAACAAATATCTTAACCAATAAATACAGAATAGATACATTGGCCCGACGCGGTGAGCGGACGTCCGTCATAATTATGAACGCTATAATTTAATATTTTAGCCATAAATCGAAGGAGCATGTTCATTAATAGCAGATATAAATCTTCTGTAATAGTACGATTAATTCAGTTAATAAATTTTGATTCGATCAAAATCACACAGATAAAAAACAAAAACCTAGTGTTATTATATTTGTATTTAATAACTTTTTATAAAAAGCATGTGCATTGTTTGATATTATTTTCACGAAATTTCAGGTTAAGTTTAACAGCTTGTCCCTTAGTTTTAATGACAATACTAAAAACCCGGATTTCGAATATCGTTGTGGTCTAGAGTGAGGCCGTATCAGTTCATTCATTCATTTATACATTTTCAAAAATTTTCCTACAAGAAGAGAGTTCACCTGCAATTGAGTATAAGGATAGGTAATGGAAACTGTTTTGTAAACGATTATCCTATTGATTTTATCCTTATTACATTTATCTGTTGCGCAGAATGGTTGTTTTTTACAAAGTGTACCAGTATCCGGATGTTGAAAGCTATCCGATTTTTTCTGGCAATTACTGCTGACACATGGCCATCTATTTTTTTATGAATACATTACCATTAATTTGCATGGCTTGATAAAACTGAACCTGCAGCATTTCATAATTTTGCTGTTTAGGGTGTTCTTTTGGGTTTCAGGTTTTCTTTATTTTAAGGGGAAGTAACTCATGTTTACTAAATTATTTGTTCTTTTCTGTCTATCTTAGGTATTACTTATAATACTATTTTTTGTTGTATATAATTCACCAGTTGTAAGGTCATCAAAAAGCATGTTAATGTTTAGGATTTCATATTTATTTAATATAAACTGGGAATTATTAATGTTATGTGCATACATGTATATCTTAGACAGTAGTATATTGATATGTTGAGACTTATATTTTCTGCATTTAAAGAGATACAGTTATGTCATTATTATTAAAGGGATGAGACTTTCATTTAAAGTTATAAATGATAAAACATGTATTGATTGAAAATGTCCTTAAACTTGGATCAAGCAATGTAATTAATAAAGTCTCAAAAAATCATATTCTGAATAGTTATTCTATTTTTTTTTCTAACATGTGCATAGTTTTGAAAAAAACAGCTTCGGTCTTATCTATTTGTAATGAAGAGACACCGGTCTCAACCTCCAGGTCTCCTGAGTCAACCCGACAACAGACTGTACATAGAGTAGATTGTTACTTGCCCTTGAATAAATTTGTGCACTAAAATTTATAGTGGGTGATTTGTGCCACATGAAAACCAACATAGTATAAAAAAGTAACTGGGCGCCAGATGAAAAAACATGAAAATACAATCTACCACAAAGTGGTTTGTTTGTTGCATTTTCATGTTTTTTGCCCGGTGCCCTTGATGCAAAATACAAATCAGCCTTCGTAAAATTTCTTATGTTAGTCACAGGTTTGAGTTCTGGTCAAGCTCAAAGTTTTTCTCATCCTGTGACTGCATATAAGCATGAGTTCAATTTCCTATGCTCTGTAACATAAGAAATTCACGAACACAAATCGATATAGTGGGGAAATATGTTGTGGTTTAGAACTGTTTCATTATTAAAGAGAAAATGTGTAGCAGGCCGGATAGCTCAGTTGGTCTTCTGAAAGTCATGGGTTCGAGTTTATGGTCAGGCAGTTTCAGTCAGGGTTTAGAAGTGGTTTTTCAACTGACACATGTTTGATTCATTTAACAGATTTGCATTATTTGAAATGGACAAAGGCAGTATTGCATGATACTTTTAGATCTACAAAGGGCATTTGATACAGTTGAACACACTATACTGCACATCTGGATGAAGAAGTTTGTTTTCTTCTTCTTCATGAAACTTCAAGCATCTGCCATATATAATGACATTCTTACATGGTTTAAGTCTTATCTCTGATAGTAGCTGGTTGATGTGGCTGGTACTCATTCTACTACTGCTCTGGAGTACCTATGCTGTCCCCCTGATGTTCATTTTAGGTCCTCTTTTTATGTCTAATATATGTCAATTACATGTCTTCAACCCTAAGCAATAAGCTTTATTATAATGCACAGGCACGAGTATCAGACCTTGGAAGAAAAAATATGGCCAGATTGATAAAAAAAACCTGTGTTCATCTTAAAAGTGTCAACAACCAAAATAAAATGTAAATAATGACCGTCTTTAAAATATACTTAAGGTTGATAGTATATTTTTAAAGGGGATCATTATTTACATTTTTTGTTTTGGTTTTTATAAACACAGTTTTTTTATCAATCTGGTCATCTGGTCATATTTTTTCTTCCCAGGTCCGATACTCGTGCCAGTAATTATATGCTGATGACTCAGGAATCCTTGTGTCTCTATAAATAAATCTGAAGAAATTCTTTCTTATAGCATAAGTCTTATAAGATTGCTTAATTGACTATAAATTGTCTTTGCATCTTGGCAAGACAGAGTCTATTCTTCTTTGGTTTAAGTTTCAACTTAAACTGGCCCTAGCCTCCAGGTCACATGTAATGGTACTGCTATAAAGTACACATCTTTTGTTAAGTATTTAGGTGCAAATCTGGATCAAATTCTTTTGGCGTCGCCCTTTGATGCTTTGCATCAATGATTTTCTTGTTTTAATTTTTCTTCATCCGTTCATAAGATTCAAAGCGGATTCGAAAATTTAAAATTCACACATATTGACTAAGTGTGACTTCGGCCTGATGGAGGTCAAACCAGCGTTCTGCAGCTCGTCTCATAATGGATACTTCATGTATATCTGCCGAGAAGTTTCAATCATCTTTCATAGGTTTAAAAGATACTGGGGCTAACAGGCGGTCGGACGGACGGATAGACGAACTGGTGTTTACCTTTATTCGGCTGTTTAACAGCACTTTCAAAACTTAAATTGAAACATTTCCATCATTGCAAACTTCTGGTAGAGTCAACTCGAACGAACAAAATACAAAAACAAACAAAGCTATTTCTTGGTACCGTAAAATATTAAGACAGGTCCTTTTATCCATAAACGCCCGCATCAGACAAATATAGGTGAGTCCAGTATCATGTTATCTCTCAGTATTATTTTATCTTTCTTTTACTGAACTATAATCTGACACACATAGGAATACAACATTAGTCTAGTTCTAAAAACGTCTCAAAATTTGGATTAAGCATATCTATAAGAAGGCGTAATCACATTTTCAAAACCCAAAACAAACATTGATCTATCTGATACATTACAAAAGTATTTCTCCTCGATTAAATCTGACACGAGTAGCCCAACCTTAAGCCAATTTCCAATTGACAGCAACCTAAAATCCCATTATAGTGACAAATATATCTATACAATCTCTATCAGTGTGAACATATTGACATTTTTAAATAAAGAAACGCTTACGCTGTTACAATTGACTTAGGTAATACGCAATGAACGATTTGTTTAAAAATTTTGTTCATTGCTAGACAACGAGTTTGATTTTGTTTTCACAAACACATTTCATAATATTAATGTTAAACGGTTTTGAAACTTTTTTTATAAAAGTACTTATTGTTGCTAACGGTCTTCCATGACAACCATTACATTCTTCTAAACACGATAAAAGCAGTTCACACAAGATAACTGTACTTTTATATTGATTCCTTCCAATTTAAGATTTTCTTGTTTTACTTTTTTTTTTAAATATATATATTATTTTGTTTTTAGAGAAGAATACATGTATACAGAGTACCATTTCTAATTTTGTCCAACATCCATGACTCATATTCAAACAAGTGGTTGGTTGGTCTTAAGTCACAGCAACAGTGGAAACGTGATATAGCGACTTTCGAACTTTTCTAGTAAAGGAACACCAAAGGGGCCCCTTCATGTATTTCTTTCAGGCACGAACGGGCACTTGAACAGAACAATTGATGTTCTCTAACTACGCTAGCTAGCTAGGTAGATAAAAGAATCCATAGTCCCCCACGGGATTCGAACTCAAAAACGTTGTGGAGTAGGAAATTTAAAGTCCACAACCTTAACCACTCGGCAATGGATGCCCCTTTACTGGTGGAAATTAATGTTGACTAAAGTACATAACATTTATCTACACAACCAAAAATATGTACATTATTTGTACTTTAGTTGACATTAACAATAAATGCTCATTTTCTTGATAACAGTCCTTCAAATGTTCACATACCATTATCAAAAAAAAAAAGATATTGAACGGGCCTCATCATTCCGCTTTGGTCTGTTAAATGTTTGTTGGCTGACTGATTGGTGATTATATATCTATTCTTAATTAGTTTCTTAATTATTTAGTTTAAACAAAATTACTATTTTTAGCTTGAACGTGGTTGTAAAAACCATAATGAAGTCCGATTAGCCAAACTTACCAGCGGGAAAGAAAATCGTCACCTAAGAAGGGGTAAGATACAGACAGATATCCACGAGGCCCTTTTTCCTATTGTTTGCAAAATGAGCGTTCGTTTAGAAACAAACTCCTTGATATTTAGATTTAAGAATTGCCAATAAGATGATATTGATGAAGAGGATGATGATAACGATTATTGCAATGGTGGTGATGATGATGATGTTGATGATTGGAATAAAGATGGGAAAGATAGTGATGACGGTTGTGATGATTATTTTACATCTTCATTTTTATTAGAACTGATACTATCATTATTTTATCTGGATAATGATGGTTATAATGGTTGGAATACAAAAAAAAGACTTTTAAAAACGTTATATCCATTACAGTATCTCTTTTTTATTTTATAGAAATTCAATGTTCAAAAGGCGTCCTAAGGCCGACAAAAAGTTATGTGTCGTCAAAACAAGGAGGATATAAAAGTTTATTATTATTTAAATTTTAAAAAATCTCTTTTTACTTGAAGAAATGCATGTAATTGTATCTCCAGATGATTAGTATTCTTATTTGTATTAATAAACATAACATTATAGTTGATACTGAATCATTACGGGACAGTTAGGAAGAGATAAATGTGTCCAATCATTATATTATTGAAAAGCCAAGTGTTTAAGTAGCAATAATTGTCGTATCTATATCATTCTATTTGTTATTTGTTATTTTGCTTTGCTACAAGCCAACGTCAAGTCACAATACATTTTTGTTTCTTAAAGAGTTTCTTATTATTGTCTATAAAATCATTTGCACTGACACCATGACATCATACCTAAGTTTTCCATAGCATGATTAAAAGGATTTCATTGCTTACTTTTTTGATTTAAAGGCCGGTTATATAACGATAATGCATTAAGATTATTTCGCAAGAGTTATTTTCTTTGGGTGTACTTTTATATATGTCTCCAAAAAGTTTCTTATTTGCCAATGACCTGAACCATTCTTTTACTTCTGCTGCTTGTTTCTGCAATAAGAAAAGTTATTGTATTATAGTATTTTGTATGGAAGTCAAAATACAAATTTGTTAGCATTTTCCTACTTTTATGACATATTATTTCAAATTTTGCGCAAATTTCGTTAAGTAACAAGCGAGTTTTCCACATGCAACACGACGTTGGTAAGCTGTGATCTTTTCTTTGGGATAACATGGAGCAAAACAGTTGTCATTAATGGCCAATAACGACCACTTTGTCCGAGTAGTCTGAAGAAACTTTGCCGCTAGGGTTTGCTTCTCTATCACTGGTTCAAAACCGTTGAATCAATTTTGAACAATCTCCTAAGTGAAATAATCCGTAATGTACTGTTAAAATGCAGTTCCGCCGCAATTGATTGTATAATCTTATCACAAGCAACTGCTTTTTGAACTTTAACATTATGTTCAAGTAAAGTGCAGTGTAATATAAGAAACAGCGTAAAGTACTCCTGACCTCATATTAGTGACTTCCCAGTTTGTCCTATACAATTAGCGTAACTATGCCTTTGGTTTCGGTTCGTTTATTGTTTGCGTCATCGAACATCTATGATGTCAATTGTTTGTATATATTGCGTCCTAATTAAAAAAATCATTTCGATCAGACAAATGATTTAGGATGTAATGGCATTTGTAAAATATGCTTTTTGATAAAACGCGGAAAGGTCGTTCTTTACGACGTTTTAATGACTTGCACATTATCTCATTTGACAAACCCGAAGACCTGTATGTGAGATCGTATTTACTCCTTTCACCATTTTAGTGTACTTGTAAACATTCTAAAATAGGTAGAGAAATGAAAGCAATGCAAATGTTAACAATCGCAGATTAAGTTTATTCACTCTGTTCATGAAAGGTAATGCAATGTGCAACACATTTAACGTTCCTTTGCCCCGTTTCAACCGGTATCTTCTACATTCAAAGTATTGGAATTAGTAGTTCCACAAGACCACAAGAATAAATATTACAACTCTGAGATGAAAGTACGGTGCAAGAGTTGCATTAACGGGTTGAGGTTTAATCTACGGCTAAATGAGTTGGGTATTTGGAGGAAATGTCATACTAAATAGACGAGTAAGTTACGAGGATGTTACCCTGACTTTGGCGACATGAAGAAATGTTTTCGTTAAAAAATGTCGAGGCCGTTAGGACGAGACGATTTGTTTGCAAAAACATCCCGAGATGTCGCCCCAGTCAGTGTTATACATGTACCCCCGTAAATAAAGAATTTCATATTTTATAACTGTTTTATCGCAATTTCATGAATTTATTTTGTAATAGAAATCAGCGAAATAAAACAAAAATAAAAAAAATAAAATAGAAACCCCAGATAGAATGAGCCAATTCCATCTAATGCTGTTGTAAGTTACCTAACAGCTATTTATAATAAGGCAGTTGTATGAAGATGTTTTCGCTGCCGCAAAATAAAAAAAAAAGAAAGATAAAAAAGAAAGATAAAGAAGAATAAAACAAGAATGCAACCCTTGAAAAATTAAGGACGTCATATGTAAGAGACTGATTGAAAACTGACACCTTTTGGATATTGATTCAAGATTTAAGGACTTGTTTTTCAAGTGGACATAATTCATTTAGCGTATGCACCTTTTGATTTTCACAGTTGTGTAATGAGAATGAATTTTATTTAATGGATTATTTTTGTTTATATTGTTCGGAATGTTTGTTACCGATGCATCTTTGGAGCCTCTTTGAAAAAAAAAGTCAACCGATATATAGCAAGTACAAAAAACTTAACTGTTACATATCAATTGAGTTTTTTTTTAATCATTGAACAAACTGCACTGATATATATCAATACAGTCAGTATTCTAATGCTCATTGAGTGTACTGAATATAATGGGTTAGTAAGAACAAACACCAAACAAAAGAAATAAACAGCACTTTACACCCGCTGTTGTGTTGCGGTCTTTCTATGGTAATTAAATCAACAAGGAAAGGAAGCATTCATTGAACGCATCATCCAACACAACCAAGCGGGTAAGGAGCCAAACAGGACGACAAAGAAGATATCACAGAGCATACGGGTAAATCACGCACTGGGTGTCATAGAGGACATAAATCAATAACGTCAGTTGCTTTCATTATTTAAAATAATACGCTAAGTCTTAATTAGGCCAGATATGTCATATTTTATGAAAGATCACATGTTATGAAATGGTATCCAATTTTATACGAAGTAGTCTGCATTGTTCGAAAGGTTACAAAAGGCTGTTCACTTTCGGTGAAACATTTTGCAGGAAGAATTTGAAATAGAAAGAAAGGTCAAAGAACCAGCTTTATGTCTTTGTCTTATTCATACTAGTACATTTCATTTGCGTGCAGCTTTCAAGAGAATGTTTAACATGTACATTGAAAGTCATAAAATGTATCAGCATAAACACACGTAATTTGAAGAAAGCTGATAATGTGTTTCGCACGATATATGAAAAAGCGTTACAAATTTAATTGTCGAAAATCACAGTTATCATTGATTTGTCATTAAAAGGATGTCATTATTCTTTTACTGCGTAGTTATAGCATTATGTCATTTTAAAGGCACTATATGCCTCAGAACAAATTTCAATTATTTTAGATAATTATCAAAAATGAGATGTTTGACGTTTAAATTATGGTTTTAGTGCATGTAAGACGCTTATTACCTGAAGAGAGTAGCGTTGAATATGGTAGTATTTGCAATAAAGTTGCAAAATGTAAACAAAATAAAAATCTTTTGAGAATTAAAATTAAAACAATTTCTTGGGCATAATTGGCCCTCAAAAAAGTGTCTTTAACAGACAAGAAAAAGAGTGGAAGATTGTTTTTATTGTATATAACAAATACGAGATATAGTCAAGCATGAAAACAATCATTGTTGTGCTGACTTTTTATTGAGTTTTGTTTATGGATATACGTTTTCATTATACGTATGAAAGAAGGAACACGTAAAGACGTAAAATAAAAATAATCTAAGTAGGTTTTTAAAATAAATAGTGAAAAAGATATTAAAAATATAAGAGATTAAAAGGAGACACATTTAATTTCTTTGTTTTGAAATTTTCATTCATTATTATGTAAATGTCTTCAAAATGAAAACATAAAACAGTCACAGGAACAAAACTTTTTTTCTTATATATGATAAAGTGGTGGTTTCCTGTGTCAGGTTAGAGCGTTAAGATTTCAAAAAAGTTGTCACCGTGATCTTTGAAAACGTTAAAGAACGTGTCAAATAAATATCTTAGACTTGTTTCAATCATACAATATCCACAATATCCGTTATTGTAACTTCCAGAGTTTGTTCAAGTCACATGACTTGTTTTAGAACTACTCAGTGATTCTGTCGGCGTTTAAATTTCGTTCAACATAATTATGATATATTTACGCTTCAAACCAAACATATATAGAATTTATACAGAAATTTATGCTGGGACTTAAAAATGCCATTTAAGAGTGATTTGAGTACATAAGATCATTGTAATATTTTTGTCGTATTCCTTTAAGTCAATCCTCGTCAGTTACTTTTTAATTCTAGCTCCACTTTTCAAAGAAAAGTAAAAAAGCAAAAGTGATCCATTCGCCGGCGCTTGCGTTGTTTGTAAGGGTCCCTTTTCTTATAAGCTTTAATTACTTTGAACTCCAAACTTGCTCCATGAAAGGACGTCATTTCAAAAGGGCGCATAATCCTATATTTAAAGCATATCTATATATTAAACCAAGTATATGTTGATTATCAAAATATGAAGCCATTTTAGACGGGCAGATAATCCTTTATTTTATTACTTATTTTTTCTGCTAATGTCAATTTCTCAAACACCGTTAAACTTAATCACTACAAAGTACAAAATACTTGTTAAATTTTAAAAGTTGGAGTTGCGTAAGGACGGTAACCTTATAGTTTATTTCAGCTTATTTCTTCTCATTTATCTTTTGACAATGAACTTCTTGGTTAACCATTTTGGTAAGATATATACATTGCATCTTTAGACATTCATGTTTTATGTAAGAGAACTTTGAATGAACTAAACGACATGGACAACATGGGACTCATGTTTGTATCAAATGCCAAATGATTTCACAAGTAATGAAAATCGATTATTCTGTAGCTAATTATAAGTTGCGTACAACAAATAAGTAAACAAATAATAACTACTTAGAATGTCAAGTGATAACTTTATATTTTTTGTTTTCTATTCTTTCTTCAATGTTTAGAAATTTTTGGTTTCATGCAACACAATTATAATATTATCATCTTACCAAGGGAGTACTGCGGGGCTTATTTATATGATTATCCGAGCAAAGAAAGTAGAAGCTGTGATTACATTTATCTAATGAATTTTTAATTTACATCATGACTTTATACGGGATTTTATTCATTAGATAAGGAAATTTAAGAAAGGGAATCCATATAGACAGGGGGGATTAATATACAAAATGACTTATACGATATAGATTCTGAAAAAAAAAAAACAAACTCGGAAGCTACTAGAAGTGAGCAGTAGTCAGTCAGTAGTATTTATTTATGATCGGATGATTTGTGTTCCATGGACAATGTTCTGTGCAGCGTTATATGGGAATATCAGCTTTTGACATTATTCTTGAACTATTTTGCAACGTATATTCAATGACCTATATTCAATTCGCGAAGCAAATGTTGATAATTATCACGCAGTAAAAGACGTGTGTTCGAGCAAAGGTCAAAGGCAAGTATCATTCTGTGTTTAACAATCTTATGAGTAATAAAACTGTTATGAAACAGATATGATTAAAACAAAACAGTATACTCTTCAAAGTTATGTTAATTTTCTTAATATCTTCTTTCTTAAAAGTATGTACCATAAAAATATATTGAGCAGCAGAAATGAACAAGTTTAAATTTATAGTTTTCAATCGTTTATAAACACAATTAAAAAAAATGTGATGCGTCACTTCTTGCCTGACAAATGATACTTTTAATACAGTTATAATTTATTACGTTATCAAGCTTTTGGCTTCTCTGTCCTTGAATTGTGATTAGTTGCTGTGGTAGACTAATACTTGGACACAAGTCTTATAGTCTTATCTTTTATATATATTTTTGTAATACCTGTGCGAGTGTACCTTTGCATATTTATATCTTTGAAGAACAAAACTATTGAACTACTATATGAAAATAAAAGTTCCGTAATCAAAAATATAGTAAGAAAAACTGTTTTTATAGCAGAAGCATTTTCATAATTTTTTACTTTCAATATATGTTTAATAAAATATTCATTTAAAATATACGTCTTTAATTTCTAATAATAATAATTTTAAAACATCATTTTACACTATTGTTTGATCATCATAACTAACTTTTTAAATTCCTCCTCAATATCTTAACATTTAATTTTTCCATGGACAACATAGGTCTGAAATCACCATTGATCTTAAGAATAAGAAATACAATTATGAACTATTGACAAAACAGTAGGTAAGAGTAACACTCTAAAAATGTAAAGAATTAATGTTTTAGACAGTTATTTGCGATATGATAAAGGATTTCAGAGTGTTGTAGAAGGAAAAGATGTCAACATAACATTGTCATAACAGCCAAAAAGGTAGGTCCTTATCGTAAGTGTCGAATTTTAAACCACTTGCCCTTCACCGATGTCCAGACCAACCCAACTGAATATGTCAGAATACTGCAAATTAACCAAGAAAAGGGATACCGTGTATCAGTTACTAGTTAATGAATGTGGGAACGTTAACATTTCAATGATAATACATACTGGAAGTAACACTTCGATTGTACGTTCAATTGAACATTGACAAATTGTATAACATGGTATCAAACGAATTCCTTAATGATATTGTAAACAAAGCAGTTAGCGAAAAGTTCAAAATCTGAATCCATAGTGTTTGTTATGATATATTTTCTGACCGATAAAAAATAATGAGAACCGCTTTCATTCAACACAACTAAAATAGGCTTAAAGGAACATTATGCCCCAGAAACAAATAAAATTTTGACATCTTCAGAAAGAGCAAACATGAATTCAATAACCTTCACATACGAAAAATACAAAAAGAAAAGACAAAAAATGTGTGATCAGATAAACAATAATGGTATGAACAACTGAATAGGACGATAACAATAACAGCACTTTCTTAATATGCACTTGCTTCATTTAAGAATCACAAAAAAACAGTATTGGAATCAAGAAATCATATGTTCGTAAGTATTTTCGTACACAACAAGTCAACTTTTTGACATTTGCAACATTTTTGTCATATTTGTACTAGCAAATGGTTATCACTTTCAATGTTTATTCTGTTTGGTCATTAGCTAAATGAACACTGTGGTAAATAGTATATGTAGGAGAAATAAATGTGTTTTGTATTGCCGAAAGAAGGGCGAAAAGGGCTACTGGGTTATTGCGATATTGCATGGTACGAGTATGAATCCATATTTCTTTGACAGGTTTTAATCTTTTTTCTTTTTGCCTTGAATGTGATGGTTTCTTATAATCATGAAAGACATCACTGAGGAAAAACGTGACACTTAAAAAAGGTTCATTTATTAATAATTAATAAACTTTAAAGATATAATTGGTTTATACAATCTCTGTTATGCTTTAATATGTTATTTGTTATCATTAACCATCATCTTTAAGGTGCGAAAAAAGTCTTTCTATATGAACTGTTAGTGGCATTGCATGTACTGACGTCCATGTAATCCTAAACTAAATTAAGTTACCAATTAAAATACGTAATGTTTTCTCCCTCCAATAATAGAATTTTACTTTTTTCAACATGTCGTTGGAAATGATCTATGTCGCATGTAAGGCAATTATAATAGAGACTGTCCAATAAGGTGAAATTGCGAGGCTTAAGTTTTTTTTAGAAACATTCAATATTTCTAAGATTTTCTGACACGTCAAGAAGTTGGAAATAAAACTGCAACAATCTAGTGTACATTTACTTAGAAAGCCTAGCAACAGTTATCTTTGGACAAGTAAACTTATAGAAATGAGAATTTTTAAGTAAAAATATAAAAAAGAGAACAAAAAGAATGCCACTGCTAAGAGCAATTCATATTAAAAGTAGATTTGTTTAAACACAAAGGCATTGCAAGTATCTCAGGATTTTTTGACGTTCATGTAAGAATATTAACATATTCATATAATATTTTTTATATCATTTCTTTACTTATTGATTTTGATGGGTTCAAGTCAATTGGCACTGTTAAAGAATGACGACTTTCCAGTTTTCAAGACTTAGGCCGCTATTCCATTTATACGTGATCAGTGGTCCGCGTCAGTGATCCGTGTCCGGGCATGTCCGTGGGTATTATTCCATAGGTACGTTATTTTCTATATATTTTTAATTGAAGTATAGCAAACAGAGGATAATTATTTGTAGAATTTGATATAATTTCATTCTAATACTAAAAACAGTTGTAACATCAAAGAATTAGGTAACAAACATTGAATATCAGTTAGGTTTTCAAATAACATCTCTTTCAAAATATTTAATATTTTGTTTAAATTTATTTTATGTTGTCTCATGAAGGAATCTATTGTTACTTTTAATAGAATTGCACGAACAGATCATTTTGGATCTTTTAAATAAAAAATTACATTTCTTAAATATCGTATTATATTTTGTTCTTAACATACAACGACAATTAACATAGTTTAATATAAATTTAAAGTAAAACGTGGTTTCAAACAATCACTTTCTTTCAATTAAATTATAGACTAGATAGAAAATCTATATTTCAATTAGCATGTTTTCGTTTTCTTTTGAACATGATAATATAATTTTAAATGTTTTTCATGCTGATTTAAATTCATATCTTATGTAAGCACAGCAGCAGTTTTACAGCCTTATTGATTTGACTTCAAGAAATATATAGATACATCTGTCTTTGTGAAGAAAGAAATAATATCATTGTAAAATGACCATTAGCAGCAAACTCAACAAGATATTGTCTATTGGTATTATTTGGTTTAGTCATTGATGTCTATCTTCAGCAAGACTGGATTTTATGGAGAACGATTTTTTATTGACATGCGCATGACAATCCGATGAATCCTCTTTGCTCTAGAATTTCTTCTGTTTTGTGTGCTTAAAATTTGGACCTGATACATTGTTTTTTGTTTTTGTGTCTTTTTTTCACGCTGATTGCAATTCATTTTGGTTATATTTTGGGGGTCGGTCAATCTTAACGGCACTTCTCGATAACAAATTAGTATTTACTAATTTCTCTGCAAGTGACCGACTTCTAATCTATTATGATATCTGAATCAGCGAAACAATACCCGAGATCACTAGATATAATTTTTGGCACATTAACTGCGGCGCTGGAGTGTGAAGAATGATAAAATGCCACATATTTTCACGAGTGACGGCGATGATTTTCGAAACAGGGAATAGGGGCTTAACGTACGATTTTTATTTAAATACATGTAGTATTAAGCTGGAACTTGTAAGATCATTTAAATATCTAGGGGTATATTTCTTTAAGAACAATAACTGGAATCGAACTCAGAAAAGACTCGCGCAACATGCGTCTTTTTTTACTGCACAATCTTTTTATTGTATGCAATCAATTAGAACTGCAAGTGTCCCTAAAATGTTATCTTTTTGATAGTCTTGTAAGTTCTATCTTGAATTATAGCGCGAAAGTGTGGGGATATCATGAAGGTTAATATATTGAAATTATTCATACCAAGTATAGTAGAAAAGTCCTTGGGGTAAAAATATAAACTAACAGGGAATGTTTATATCGGGAGCTTGGACGATACCCGATGTATGTAGTACTACATAGAAAATTTATAATGATAAAATTATGGATAAAAATTTTAAAACTACCAACAAATAGTGCAGTTTTTAGTGTATATAATATGTTACGGTCAGATGCAGATAATCGAAAAAAATATAATGGTTCTATCTGGGCATGTTATGTTAAACAAATATTTGATGAAATAGGCAATGTATGGTTAAGTCAAGCAAATATAAGTGTAAATTTTCAGTCCATTAAACAGCGTATCCTTGATATATACAAACAAGACTGGTATTTATTACATGCTTTTCAATGGTTTATAGAAATATATTTCAGCGGAATAAAACGGATAATTTCACTGTTTGAAACAGTGAAATTATCAATTTGATAATTTCACTGTTTAGAATTTAAGCCCCTTACGTTGTTTCAGTGAAATACCAGCGTAGAAACAACTGGAAACCAACTAAATAATGTGACGTCGTAAATGACGTCACGTTGTATAATTATTTGGCGCGCTATTCATAAAAATGTTCTTTTTAATGATTGATTGCATGTAATAAAAAGATAATGTGTTTAGTTAAGTGTAAGATCGAAATATATTTCAACTCGTGAACACCAAAAGTTCACATTTAACTCGTGGCTACGCCACTCGTGAAATATACCTTTTGGTGCTCACTCGGTAAAATATATTCCGATCTTACACTGAACTTAACAAAAACCCTCTATATAGGTATAATAATTCAAGTTAACTTACATCATACGCGTTTTTTAAGCATGACTTTGTTTTTGAAAATTATTTAAACTTTACAACCGATAAACGTTTCAGAATCGCATCATGTAGGTTTAGAACTTTATTTCAAAGTCTTCATATCGAAATTGGAAGTTATAACAACATAGATAGAATAAACAGATTATGTTATAATTGTACCACGCATAAATTAGAAGATGAATACCATTTTTTATTAGTTTGCCCTAAATACAGACATCTAAGACATAAATACTTTAAAAAGGTTTTATTGCCATTGGCCAAGTACTTGAAAAGCTTATGTCAGAGCACCAAAAAAGTACAGTAAACAAAGTTGAAAAATTCATATACTCTGCGAACAATCTAAGAAATTAAAGGATGGATGATATCGTGTTTAATTCTCTGACTATTCTGTAGGTTTTGCTTTTTGTTTAGCTTTATTTCAAGTTGTCATCAGTATATGATTGTAAATATTGGCTATTTGCACCTTCAGGTGTTTAATGCTTATTCTAGCACTCACGTGATTTTGTCACTTTAGACAAAGAAGGAAAAAAACTGTTGTTCAACTGTCAATAAACACCGGTTATGGACTACTTGTATATGCGCTGTTATGTTTTCACCCTCGATTGTAAAGTTTACAAAGAATTTTAAAGCAACAATAAAAAGCATTTTTATTTATATTTCCAGTTTGTATAATGTTTTCTTTTCATACAATACCGAAATAATATCTCACATACACTAACGCCACATATTAGATCCATATAAGTTAATAAATACTTTGACAAAACGGCGCCAATCCCTAAGCAGCGTAATGACGTCGTCCTAAGTAAACAACTCATTCATAAACAAGCTGACGTTATTTCATACATACAAGAATGATAAATGGGGCACTGATGTATACGACGAAATTTTTTATTGTTGAAAACTTGATAAAATAAAGTTTTTTTTATCATTTCTTTTGTTTAATAATTTCTATATCTTCGCAAAAGTAGTTATACGAAAATCGGCACCGGAAGTTATTTCCGCTTTAAAGAATAACATTAGTGATTTTCATTATTTTATCGCGATAGAATCGAAATAACATCGGCCTGAGAGGTGTTTATCGGCTATTTAACGTGGTCAATTCCTACGCATCAAAATTCCAAACCGGTGTTAAATAGCCGATATACACCTCTCAGGCCGATGTTATTTCTTAACTAAATGTTGTTGTTGTATATGCTAGCGCTGTTTGTCGCTACATTGTGACGTCAATAAACAACTCTTTAAACGTCTGTCCAGCGTTAAAACTGAATTAAAGATATTGGTGTCCTGATTTATTTTCTTAGTTAAACCATTTGCTATCATTCTAGATAGTCTTCAAAAGAAAATCCAACAATAGCTTTTTTTTTCATTCATCAGATTTTTTAACAAAATGGCGAAAGAAGTTCCTGATAATAAGTTACAATGAAATTTAAAATTTATTTATGTTGCGTCGTGTAGCCTGCAAAAGTGCGCAATTACATTATTATACATACTGTAATGTAGATTTTTTAAGTATGAATAAATCATAAAAATGATGGCGTTAACATGTGTACAATGAACCAGGTTATAATGAAATTTAAATGGGAAGTGACAAATATAAGTCAATCCCTAATACAGTATATATCAAAGTCTACTTCTTTCCTGTTATTGCAAGGAATAATACAGGATTCCAAGTAAGGTGCAGTTAGTCCATGAATTAGTACCAAACTAAAGAAGGTCGATAACCTTTTTCAGTTATGCTATTCTAGTGTTCTATAAACATATATGAAATTGTGTTACTTTGAACTCTTTTTATTGTTTATGAATTCTATATTTATGATACTTTCTTTTCTGACTTTTCCAATTTTATCAGATTAATCTAATAGTAAAATAAGAAATTGTTATTAAATATAGCGACAGATCTAAAAAGCCTTAGAATGTTATTTTATCCAATGCTTTTCGAATGTTTTTAAGAAAAAGCAAAGATTAGAAGATAGACGATTTATCACTTGGGCATTATTGGATGAAATTGACTGTTTAGATGCAGAAGAATGTTTTAAACATTGGAATTTACTATGACCTAAACTTGCATTGTTTGCTGAAAACAAATTTATCTATATCAGAACCCTCATGTTAAGGGCAACTTATATTTGATAAGTTAAGATTTTTTCATTGAAACATCTTCGTCATTGGATTATTTGTACTAAAACAACATTATAACCATCCAATTGTAAATTTGTAAATAGTGACTGTGCAAAGTGTAAAGGCAAAATTACTTTACATTTGGTCAAAATTTGTTCTCAATTTTATAATTTTTCTTCGCAACTAAAAAAAGTGTTTCACTGTCAACTCACATTTTAGATAGTTGTGTGTTTATACTAAACATTCATTTTTGGCCTCATCATTTACCCAATAACTCAATTTTAGTCAAAGAAAAAAATATGTTAGGTTATCCAGCTCAATAAAGAGCATAATGACACTTGAGCAAACCTATGAAAATGCAAGTCCCTTTTTCCATTTCCTCCATTCTGATCTTACTTCATATGATTCCCTTCAATATGTTGACATTTTGTACCTAATTTTATCAGTCTCTGATATTAAATGAGATGATGACAACAAACAATAAAACCCTGCTAATGTTTCTGGTTATAGACTTTTAATCATAGCATTGAAATAGATCTAAGTTATTTTTGGAAGACAAAAAAAGGAAAAGAGCTATGGGGTGTTAAAAAATCAAACGCCTTTGATACATCTGAGTTTTATTTTTATATCAACGTCATTTGAAGAGAGTTGATTTCGTTATTAGACGTGTACTATTGAATAAAATCTATGTGTTGTGGTATGTGTTGGTTTAATTATTCAGTGTCATTTATTCTGTTTTCAATAAACTGCATGAACTGCACCGTAAATAAATTGTTATTAACTGCTGAATATTCATTGTCAAATAAAATAGAGATCCTAGATACATATGCATTGCAATAAGTTCTTAAATACGATTAAACAAATGAGATATGTTAATATATGTTTAATTAAAAATAAACAAATTATAACTAATGTTTAGACAGTTGTATGAAAATTAATCACCCATTTTGTGTCATAAAACAGTTATTTTGCTTTAAAAATCTTGCATAACAACACAAGTATTATATAATTTGCTTACAAGGAAACAACAAGGCCTACATGTATTAATTTTATGAAACATTTTACTGTTAAGATTATCAGACACGTCAAGGAGAGAAAGAAGATAATACTGCAATTATCTAATGGACATTTACTTGTCTATGAATAGTTTGTTTCCATCTAAAGATGAATTTGAAGACGAAAAAGGTAACATCACCAGGAAAGGGCCATTCCAACTTTGATGGATGCTTATGTCTACATGAACACAAGCGCGATCAGTTATCACATGTGTCACCTCATGATGGCCTGTTGTTGGGACAAATTTTGTGATAGACGGACAGACAGTGCACAACTAGACTTGGTACTGGTCATTCCTGTAAAGTTTGGATAAAATTGCACCAGTAGTTTATGGGGAGTAGTCCGGACAAGCTTTTGTGTATCTGGCAACACACAAAAAAAAAACACCTTTTATCAAAGGGCCATAACTCGGCCAAAAATCATTCAACCGAAAAACTCGTGCAATATGCGCAAGGACTTGAGCTACAGATCAATCCTATAAAGTTTCCTTGAAATTGCATAAGTGGTATAAGAGAAGTAGTCCGGACAAACTTTGAAAATGAAAATTATTAAAGGGCCATAACTCTGACAAAAATCATTGAACCGGAAAATGCTGACAATATGTAAAAACTAGACTTGGTACTGATCATTCCTGTAAAGTTTGGATGAAATTGCACCAGTAGTTTATGAGGAGTAGTCCGGACAAGCTTTTGTGTATCTAGCCACACATAGAAAAAACACCTTTTTATAAAAGGGCCATAACTCGGCCAAAAATCATTCAACCTGAAAACCCCTGCATTATGCGCAAAAAATTGAGCTACAAATCAATCCTGTAAAGTTTCATTGAAATTGCATTAGTGGTATAAGAGAAGTAGTCCGGACAAACTTTGACAAAAATCCTTGAACCGGAAAATGCTGACAATATGCACAACTAAACTTGGTACTGATCATTCTTGTAAATTTTGGATGAAATTGCACAAGTAGTTTATGAGGTGTAGTCCGGACAAGTTTGTGACGGACAGACGGACGGACGGACAGAAAGACGGACAGACAGAGGACGGAGAAGTGATCCCTACCTCGTAGAGGCGACACAAAAATCCCGTTGTGGCTAAAAGGTGCCTTTCAGGGTTGATGCGGCAGATTTGCAGTCACCGCTTATCCTTGCGTGATCGTAAGAGGCGACTGAATGGGTTGAAATAACTACACTCTATGCATCTCAAAGTTTAAGCAGTTGAGGTGGTTTCCGTCCTGATGTTGCTTTAAGTTTGTAACAACCTAGGTAAGCCAAAATCATTTTTCCTGTTTGGGCGCCTTATTACCTAAATCGTGTTGTTGCGCCGTAAAACCAAATAAACAATAAATAGTTATTACAAATAAATTTCAAGAATTTGTGATATTTATGTAAGCACAAACATTGGCATTTCGTAATTTATTCAACTATATTTCGGTTGATTTTCAAGTGTATAAAGCTATATATTTGCTGTATGTGAATTGTAAGATTATTGTTTGTAGTGTGATTAAAAATCAACTAGTAAGAATGAAATAACTCTGTAAATATGTTTTATTGAAAGAAAGTGGAGCATGGTTGAAATCATCCCCGAATGTACTAAACAGCAGCAGAATATTTTGTTCCAGAACATTTTTTTTGTAAACTTACATTTATCATGTATATTAGATTACACAAACATTCTTTTTTATAAATAGTTCAAGGGACAGCAATAGGGGAATGAAAACTACATGATTTACTGCTACTTGTTTCTTAAATATAGTTTTATACACTTCAGTCAAACAAACACTGTAAATGTCATTGTAAGGCAATTTTTCAGCTTATCTGATGTAGGATAGTCTCAGATCTTCGTGCATAAGTTCGGAAACCATCACTCACTTTGGTAGGACCATCAATCTTCCATATAAGCTAGCTGGAAAGGTGTCTGCAACGCATGAAATAATCTTAAGGTTTCAAGCATTGGCCAAATATCACAATGAAAAGTCTCTTTCTGTACTTTCTTTAGAATTAATATTAATGGTGAAAGAAAAATGAAATTTTATGTTTTAAACAAAAGAACAACTGTTGTAATATATAAATTGTTTGCCCTTTCAGCAGCCAACATAAATCATTTAGAATGTTTCACATGGCATCAAAATTGCAAGTTTACGAGGGTTGCTCAAAAAGTAATAGGACTCAGAGTCTTGCATATTCATATTTCATCCAATTTAGAACATTTTCATTTGTATAGGGATCTTTAAATGTTTCTACACTTAATACATATTAAGTTTTTTATTTTATTGTGATGAACGCACGTTTTCGTGGATATTAAATAACCATGGTAACGCGCACCCGGCGCAGCACGTACAAATAGTTTTTGAAGCTATTTTAAAAATAGTTTTAAATTGTATTTCTAATTAATTCATAATTTATACTCTGTTGGTCCATATATTCCACCAACATATTTATTTATATTTAAGATAATATATAATTTATAAAAATGGCATAATTATTTAGTTTTGAACAGCTGTATAACAGTTGTGGTAATGGCGTTAATTGTAGGAATATGACACTCGGTAACAAACAATAATTCGTGAGATCTTTTACTTATGCCAACAAATATTCTTTCAGATACATACAAGATGATAAAATTAAGAAAAGAAAATTGTCCTGCCATCAGGACACTCGTTGTCAGCTGGTACAACCAATTTAAAGACGGCCAATACAAAATCTCTAACAGGAAAGTGTGAGGATGAAAGCGGAAAATTGATTGGAGGTCAGTGACGTCATTTGCAAAAGCACTGTACATGGATCGACGGTAAACGGTACACGAACTCTACGGCACTTTTTATGTTTGCTTCGGGTCTACTTATTCAGTTCAAACCAAAGGATTGTATATAAGGTGTTTCTATCAAGCACTGTTTTATTGTATCATTAGATATGCTTGGTTTAAATAAATTATTATAAAATGAATAACTGTAAGAATGAGTAGTTTAATCCCCAAACTTTGTTTTAATGAATGACTTTTCAATTAATAAATATTACTATTTTACTTTATATAATCATATTGTTTTAAAAACCTACGATGACCTTCATGTGAAAATTAATAATATAAATCGCTTTTGCATTAGCATTATAAGTTCATGCTTGTTGAGTTCCCAGTTTACTGAAAATATTCGAGAAATGTGGGAATGGCCGGCTATCGGGCCTTTTTCTTGGAGAGTTAACCTTTCTTTCTCATGTGAGACCTGATCATGGTCACATGATTCAGACATTTAGAACACTAGGAAGAATACTTTCATGATGGATGACACTTGTTATATTTTGTATTTAAAAAACGATGTCACGAACGTCATTTATTGTATTGTCAGCGTGTGCCGGGTTTCGAACACCTTGTCATTTGAAAATGTCACAGAATTATTATTTAGTTAACATTTTGTATTGATTTTTCCACTGTATATATAGAACATGCTCCGACATTTGTTTCTTGTTAAAATATGTACGTAAATTAAAAGTTGTGTAAAGTAGAGCTGCAGTCCTATTACTTTTTGAACAACCCACGTATATGTTAAGTCTGTTCACATTGACAATTTTTTATTCTTCAAGCCTTCGCTGGATTATATTTGACTTTTTACTGAAATCTTTTATATGCAGAGTTGATATCTCACTTTTTCTATTGTTAAATGCCGATTAATGTAGACACTTCAAGGGCACGATATATTCTATTCTAAGACATCACTTATTTACAGAATGTTATGAACGTGTCATTTCGGCACTAGACTTATATTGAACCTGTTCGATAAAAGTACATTTATTAAAGACACAGATCATGGATGTCTTAAATGATTTCGAGGCGCTTGATAAAGTCAGCTCGGTAAATCAACACAAACTTTGTGGCTCTGATTAAATACAATTTCAATATGAATTTTTCCTTGTTATGGTTGAGTTCAAATTTGCTCTTATAACTCTTAATTACCAGTTTTATATATCCTACTTAGGTTTTGTAGTTATAACATACATCTAGTTTTGTATCAAGGATATTTTAAGACAGGCATACATTTACCTGAAACGACTAATCCTTTAGACTGAATTATATCTTGGAAGACTGATAAATATTATGAGTTTAAATGTTAATCCGATAAAATGAAGATATCCATATCTAAATCAGATTGTGCTTAAAGATATATTTCTATATAGCAAAAATAATCTTGTCGTGATGAATATTATTAAAGAAATTTAACGTTTTGAAAGAAAATATTGTAACCTAACAATTGTTTTAGAAAGAAGGCATGACCAAATAGCAAGTATTCTTAAAATGATTATTTATCTGTTAATTATTCTTAGGATTTTAAAGCTATCGTCTTTAAAGCTGTATGCCTCAAGATGTGCCAAGATATTTTTGAGAAAAATGTCCAAAGAGTTTAAGAAAAGTAAAACGATTTAAGATTCAAATATAAATTTACATGTTATGGGACATTAATGACTGATTTGTTGTAATCTTCTGTTCTATTCTTTTGTTGTATTGCACCATAGTTCTTCTTCGTTACTTATGCAGTAATGGTTACTTTTGCGTATTGTGGCATACTTTAAAAAAATACGCTAGTTGCAAGTGCTGTTTACAATTATTATATGTAAACAATTTTCTTTGTTCACTTAACAATATCTCACTTCAAAGTATATATTTTTCAAATTTTCATGAACATTAGCACGAAACCAGCTGCTTTAAGTCTTCCTCAAATTATATTGTAGAAACCATCTCATATTCTCTGTCGTAACATGTTAGCGCTTCATTCCAACCAAAATGTGCTTGAACAAGATATTTTTGTGTATTGAACGTTATCTTCGGACTTGCGAACTAAACCATTTGTACAGCATTGACAGACACATATTTTGTTATTGTTAAATGCAGTTCAAAACTTACAAATTCGAATAAATTAGGAGAAAACCCGACCAGAACAGTCACTTGTCAAATTTCAAAATATCTACATGATCAGTTTATATCTTCAATAACTTCGTCAAAACAGAATCTAGGATGCTGAAACCTTTAACCGAGTGTGGCATATATATTGCATTATGGAATAGACATACTAATGAACTTCAAAATAACAAAGAAACCCACTTGCCTGGCAAAAATTTGTTCACCCGTTTCAAAAAATCACGCCGTGTTCGCCATTTTGTCAAGTTTGGTACCAATTCGCCCGCTTGAACCAAGTGTGCAACCACTTCACGTCCTGCCCCTTGACAACTAACTTTGCGAACATGTGACTATCAGATCACATTGAGTGTGATTAAATTTAAAGGTTATGTCACGTAATATAAAGTAATTAGCTGCTACCGTTTTTCCACTTAAGTTTTAAGTTATATATATTTAGCAGCAATTATCCAATTTAATTTGATTTGATTTAAGCGTGCTTTAAAGAATAAGAACAGGTCAATGTTAGAATTTCAAAACAAAAACAAAATCATTCAATTATTACTGTTACAGGAATTTGAAAGAGACTTGGCAGATTTCAAGAAAGCTCATGCTGGTTCAGCTCAAAAAGTTGATAAAGGTGATGACAGGCAAGCATTCCTCCCATCCGACAGCATACAAGTTGTGAAATACTTTGATCACATGTGTTTAACTGCTTTTCTCTTAATGTGTTAAATGAAAGAGATAAAAAGAGAGTCAAAAATATCTTCATACGTTTATGATAAATATAGATAAACAATTAAACGAACTTCCACCAGTTCATTGTTATAGATTATTTCTTTCAGAGACTATAAGCCTTAGGATATTCATAGAAACAAACTACCTTGAAGATAGCGTTTCTATTAATGACAAACCTTTCCTTTCTAAATTTGGAAAGTCTTATTCAAACAGTCTTTTCTTCTTCTAATATCATATCATGTAGTTTGTAATACATAAATAATTTAATTTCGAATGAAACCAAAAAGCAAAAAGTAAAATTAAATGTCACAGTTTTGGAGCTTTTTGAAGCTATAAATATGACTGTTGTTTGATATATGTATTTATATATATATATTTTAAAAAAAAGCCAGATTGAACAAATGTAGAAAACCAATTTTGTACCTGAAACAGAGTAAATTATTTTGTGTTGATAATAACAAAGACATGCTTATTTTTTCTTTTATTGCTTATTTAATTATAACATATTCTGTTACATGTACTTTCAATATTTCTCTAATTTTTTAAATATAGATATTTAAACCCAATAAAGAAAGGAATGTATAATTAAAGCAACAATTTATATGAATTTTACCACATTGGAGGATAATGATAACGAAATTCTTCTTGGTTTGATATATGGTTTTAAACAGAAAGAAAACATGTTAATAAGAACCTTTAAGTTTGTGTAAACGTCAACATAAGATATGCAGGGAAACAACTATGAAACATTGATAAAAATACGAAAAGGGATTTCTTTTGAAAAAATGAAAGATCAAAACTACATGAAAGTTGCAAGTTCTATTTGTTTGAATCTGCTTATGAGTGATAATGGAAATGTGCAATATCTTTCACGTCCTCTAGCACCGGCTTTAAACCTCCATCTCCTTACAAAAGTAAAGAATTCAATTAGACAATTTTCTAGCAATTATCAGGGATAAAATCACCAAAAGCGTCTCTGCGCTTTTTATACACATCAGACTAAGAATTTTACATAAACTAAATTTGTTATTTGATTACGAGTATATTTTTTGTTAGCTTTTGCACAGTCTTTCGTTTTAAGCGTCTAAGTTGGTCTAAGTTGGTTTATGTAAGATTCAATTATTTTCTTTATGCTGATGGAACTTGGTGGTGTACCTTTAAGTCTCATTTATGTATATAGTACATATATACCATACATGAAATTACAAAAAGTACATAACCATACAAACTTTGGATAATAAGAGACATGTTATAAAAGCACCAGTATCAAACAACTTTAAAATAATACATATAATTTACGGTATTCAAAACAACAGCAAAAAAACACACAAAAAAACAAACAAACAAAAAAACAACAAAAAACAAACAACAAAAAATCAAACAATTGAAAAAATAGCAACAACACCCCCACACACAAAAACAAAACAAAGAACAAAGAAACAAGAAACCCCCAAAAATATGACTCAATACTTTCAAGAACCGTCCACGAACAGGCTCAATCAAACCGAGCCTGCAACATTTTACAATCTTGTCATGTTGGGATTTCTTTAGGGATTCAGTTTTTCTCTATTTTAATGGTTGAAAATGCGGGGCGTCCATGGCTGAGTGGTTAAAATCGTTGATTTCAAACCACTTGCCACTCACCGCTTTGGGTTCGAATCCCAACAGGGACTTTGGATTCTTTCATGTGAGGAAAGCTATCCAGCTAGCTTACGGAACGTCGGTGGTTCTACTCAGGTGCCAAATCGTGCCTGAAATAATGCACTGAGGGGCAGCTGAGGTCTTCCTCCACCAGTAAAGCTGGAACATCGCGATATGACTTTAACTGTATCGATGTGTCGTAAAACCCAAAACAAAATATGTAGTAAAAAGAGTATTTGACAAAAGTAGTTCAAACACGTAAAAAGATATTGGTATTCAAATAAAAACTTGAATTTTATATAATAACACAAAAATATAGATGATAGCTACATCACCCATAAGTGCGAAGGTTTAAATTTCAAATGGTACATTGTAATTGTATGCATTAATGTATAAGGTAACAAGTAATTATGTAAAAGTAACACTACCTCTTACAGTTTTATTCTACATTGACATTCCAATGTGCTTGTAAAACGTTTATATTTCAACCGTAATTATATTCCCCAGTGTATTATGTAAAACATTTATAGGTGTAAAAGTTACTGTTCATTAACACATTGAAACTTTCTGTAAAATTAAACATTGATTTTTCAATATGCTTGGCATTATGAACTCTGTATTGTGATATTGATAACAACGCAATTAGTGACAAGGACATAATCTGAATCTAATATTGTGTTTGGTATGATACATTCTATGGCAAATAATGGTAAACGTAACCTAGCGTAAGCTTATACAATATTCTGAAAATATAGTAAATTGATTTGAAATAAAACGAATTAATCAAACGCAAGTTTCTGAAGCTTCCCGTAAAGTTTCGGATAGAAACATTTGGTGATAAACAAGGCGTTCTTAATGATATAACATTATTCTTTGTTTATAAATTCATATTACAAAATAACATTATAACATAATCCATTCTTAACATTGTTGATATCGAAAATCAATTTTATATTGCCAGTCTGTCTTTAGACCTTATTATGACTTTAAATAAACTGCAAAAAAAAAAACAAACAAATTATGCCTCAAAAAGAATTAATGTGTCCTTCTTTAGAAAGGGCACACACGAGTTTTACAATGATAAATAATGGTTTTACAGCATGTTCGATGCTAATAACTTATATCCATGTACAGCAGCGCTGAATTTGAAATTATTTGTCAAAAAGTAAACTAAATAAGTTGTATTTTGAGCTCCTGACAAAATGCCTGTATTTGTAATACATGCTAAAAAGAAACAGTCCAAAAAATGATTCAAGAAAAGAGTTAATCAGTGATTTTTTTAAAACTCAAATTTAACAAAAAAAAAAAATAAATTAAAAAAAAAAATAAAAAGCTCTTTTTGTCAGGAGCTCAAAATACAACTTTGTTTACTTTTTTACAAATAATTTCAAATTCAGCGCTACTGTACATGTATATAGGTTACAAGCATCGAACATGCTGTAAAACAATTATTTATCATTGTAAAAGTATGTTTGAAGTCATAATAAGGTTTAAAGACAGACTGGCAATATGACGGACGTCGGATATTTGCTTTAAGTCTGTAACACCCGATGTTAGACCAAAACATGTCTTGTGTCATATGACATAAATTGTGTTGGTACGCCATAAAACCAAACCAAACAAACAAAACATTCATGAAGAAATAGATATGCACAAATTAAAGGTTCGTGTATGGGCAAGAAATATCGTTCATGTTTTATAAACAGTTTGATATAGGTCTATAATAAAATTTAAGATCATTCGTTCTTTCCGACCCCCCTCCCCCACTCCCCATTATACTAGATATCGTCTATATAAAAATGTCATTAAATGAAAAGCGTTTAGTAATTAACGGTTTTAAAGTAAAGTTGACTGTAAACACATTAGATATCGATCTTATTATCATTTTTGTTTTGATTTTTTTCATATTTTCGTTTTTTAGCGGACCATTTGATCTATGTAAGAATTTCAGATGTTATGTTTTAAAGATTTGGCCACAAATGAATTCTTTCAAAAACATTTGGTATATTTAAATCACAATCTTACTTTTGAATTTGTAATATTGTCATAAAAGAAACCAAATGTTCAAAGAATAATCATATATTTAAGTAAATTCTATGCTAGCTGATTTGTGTCGTGTCGTACTTTTGCTTCGCTGGGCGTTGGGACGAAAACACGACAAAGTATTTCGCATCGCAAAGCGAATGTACGACAAAATGTTAATTTTGTCCTGTTTTCGTGTTTTTGTCCGTCGCCCTGCCGAGCAAAAATACGACATGGCACAAATCAGCCACCAATAAATCCGTAACAATTTCATTAAATATAGTTGTCACTTTTAAGACAAATGAAACATTACTAAATGACTCACTGTATCAATTTCAACGTGTATTTGTCTTTGCCTACTTTGTCTGTATCAATTTCAACGTGTATTTGTCTTTGCCTACTTTGTCTGAAATATACCTCATACGGATTTTTTCCGGATATAGTACGCGTATGTGATAACATATTAGATACTATACGTCGCCCCCGTACATAGCACTTACTAATTGTTCCCTTGTCGACATTATATTGTTAGGTAGTAAAGTATTTTCATTCATTCATATCCCATGATATGTCGTAAATAAATAGCACATATTTTTTGAATTAGGCTAATTACCCAAGCATTCAAGCATTGACGTATTTGTGGCCGGGGCATTGAAACAAAACTAATGATAACAACTATGATGGGTGTGTAGACAATGAATAAATCAATTATTCATGTCATGAATAACTTTTCTTTCATAGGAAACAGTGTGAGAAAAAATGACTAATTACTATAGTGTTGGTACATGTACCCAGGTAATTATTAGATAGTGTTTATTCAAAAGCTTTAAAGCATAAATATAATCAACTCACGCCTGTTTTTAATAGTAATATATACCATTATTTCGATTTGCTTTCAAATTAGTGTACTTTTCTACTTTATGTAATACTTTGGTCTTCCACATATTTCTGTAAACATGCCGAAATATGTTTTAAACAAAATATGTTTTATGGGAAAACTCTTAACCGACAACAAAGAAAACAAAAGAAAACATATTTTGTTTGATATTGCAGAAAAAATGGGAAAAGTTGTAAAAGTATGAGTTCATCTTCATTTTTATATACACAATTGTGTGTATGTAAAATAAAATACTTTTTTTACATAAACAATTAGCTACAGTATGCTTCTGATGAAATGACACACATTCCGTCCGGAATATTTTGAGACACACATTTATTGACCTGAATCAAAATATTCTTGAAACTAAATTTGATTTTCGAAAAATTATAAATATGATGAACTATGGTGTTATTCCCACGAAATGTAAATGTCCTTATCTAAAATAGATTGATAGCATGTAAATATTAGCTTCCTTTGAGTGTAATGAAGATAAAAGTAATGTTTGAAAGCAATACATTGTCACTGCTTTTTTCACTTAATTTGATATATATTTAATGGAAAATATTCAATTAAATTTAATCTAAGCATGCTTTTGAATCAGAACAATCTATTGTTGAAATTTCAAAACATAAACAATATAATCAATCATTAAACTGTTAAAAGAATTTAGAAGAGATTGGAAAGATTTCAAGGATGTGCTTGCAAGTTCAACTCTAAAGGATGATGGCGGTGATGACAGGCACGTATTTCCCCTCGTCAGCATCCTGGTTGTGAATTATTTTGCTCCCATGTGTTTCTCCCCTGATATGTTCAATGTTTATGATAAGGAAGTCAAAAATATCTTTGACTTTGATATTAAATGTAGATACATCTAAAATACAAAACTTAGAACAGTTAATGATATTAAAAATTTCTTTCAGATAGTACAGCAAACACATGTCTGTTCATCATTTCACGGATATTATTAGAAACAACCTGCCTTGAATTTAATGTTTCTATAAGAAGCATTTTTCTATCTAAATTCGGGAAGTAAACGCAGACATTGCTTAAAGATATTGAATGTGGTATTTTGAAATGTATTTTTCAAACAGGCATTTTATCTTTTGAACTCATGTTACAATGTATGTTATTTATATTACAGATTAATTTAAAGTTCATATGAAACCAAACAGGCAAAAGAATAAAATTGAATGTCCCAGAAATGGAGTTTTTTTAAAGTTAAAAAAATCGAGTATTTTTTTATTTACTTTATTTGTTGGGGAAAAAAAAAGATTAAATAATAATTTAAAAGGTAAAAAGAACAACTTTGTACCCGAAACAGTGTAAATAAATTTGTGCTTACTCGTATTAAAACAAAATCATATTTATTATGTTTTGTGTAACCTTAACATCAGCATAAAATGTGCAGGAAAATTATTATTCTCTCTTTTTATCTTTGATTATTTTGGAAAAGAAGATTCCTTGAAAGCAATGAAAACAACAAATTACTACATACAAAGCAAAAGTTCTGCTTGTTTGAGTTTGATGAAGAGATATTATGCCCGTCAAAGGGTTTATAGTGAGTGAACAGGAAAAGGTGAAACTAAGTTTTCTATTTGCCAAATGTAAATAAATGTAATTTTGGCAATTTTCAGAGATACTTTCACCAAATGCCTTTCAGCGTACAACAAAAACAACAAAAGCGTTAAGCAGATTTTCAATATCTAGGTAAAACCAATTTAGAAAAACGTAATTCAAGCACTGACAGATTATTTTACCGTGCAAAATAAGAGTTTATAACACCAAGAATGTGGTAGTTTTAACTGTAATTATATTCCCTAACGTACTATATAAACATTTTTAGGTAAGTAAATCTTCATTTACACATTTAAACTTGCTGTTTAATTAAAAAATTGAATTTGGCATTATGAGCTCATTATTCGTGACAGGTCCAATGTGTTTGATATAATTTGATATAATCTATGACAAATAATGGAAAATGCGATCAATCTGTGTACGTGCATTTGTGTTTAGTTATACACGCCCCCAGTTGCCCATATGGGCGAGCCCTATTGAAGAGTATTTAGTATTTTACATTTTTGGGGATGGTGCATGATACAGATGCAGAAAGATGCTCCAATTCCAGAAGCTTTTCCAGGTTCTTTAGCGAGCCAAGTGCAGTAAGTCATCCCGGGAATTGAACCCACAATGTCGAGATTACAAGTCTCGCGATCTAAACGATTAAGCTTTGCGGGCTGGTGACCAATTGGTGATTTATTACTGGTGACCAACTAGGTGTGATATAACATTCAATCTCGATTGGTAATAACTGTACACAAATTTCATAACAATCTACCGATTTCATTTCAACTTTGGATACAAATTTTTTACCATAAGCAATCAGTCATAACACTAATGAATCATTAGTAATAATACTGTAAATTATTTTAATATTGCCAGATGACATTAAATATACTGCAAAAGAACAAATTTAAATCATATATTTAGATGTTAAGTTCGTTAAGAGGACAATTCTATTGATTTTGCAACATAAAATAATGCATATAAGTAAACCTACACATAAAAAAAGTTTCTCTCATTTATTTATTCGCCAAAGGATGCCACTTATAATCTATGTACATTATATCGTGTACGTACATACATTTTTCCGTATCCCCCTTGTGGCTGAATGGTTGAGAAAACAGAATTTCGGCCACGGTTTATCCCCGCTTGATCGTTAGAGGCGAATGGGGTTCGAATTACGGGAGTCTATGCATCACTTAGCTCCAGCAGGTCAGGTGGATTTGACCCTGCTGTAACAACCGATGTAAGGCAAAATTACATTTCCTGTTTCGTCGCCATAAGACCTTAATTGTGTAAGTGTGTAGTAAAACTAAACCAACTCACATGAAGAAATACAGATGAACACATTAAAGGTCCATGTAAAGACTTGAATATTTGTTCAGTATCTTTATACAGTGTGATATAGGTCAATACCAATAGCTTTTTCGCAAAATTTCAGATCATTTGCTCCTTCCATTTTTTCCCTACAAAATTATTGTCTATATAATATATGCCCTATGATGAAAAACGTTTATTAATAAACGGTTGTAACTCAAATTAGGCTATGAAACGCCTTTGATATCGATTTTCAATTTAGTTTTTAGTAAATATATATATTTATTTATCTTTTATATTTCTTTCCGTTTTAGTGCCCCAGTTGATCTACGTAAGATTTTCAAATGGTATGTTTTTAAGATTGGACCACAAATGAGATCCTTCAACGTGCTTACTTTAGATTTTGGAATGTCTAGTCATAAAAAAAACCAAATGTTCAACGATCATTAAAAGGAGTAATTATTTTGTTCGGTCTCCCCGTACATTTAATCAATGATGTTATATTTTCGATCCTTGAAGATCTTTCAGCACGACATTACTGTTGTGCTTGTGGTATTTTTAGTTTCAACCTTTCGGCATTTTCAATACGGGTGGTTCCAATATTCCTACTTGAATAAGGTTGAATCACCCTTAGGATATGTTGCCTGCTTTTTAAATTTGTCTTTTGACGTCTTATCTGTGATACACAGGCTTCATAACTTCTGATCCCCTTTTCAAATTCCATTTTATTTAGTTCCGCCCATTGTTTTCTCGTTTAGGGCACACGCTTTTTATAACTTGGGGACCATACGCCGCTTTTCATGGAGTGGCACGGAAGTGTCACATTGAAGGTTCCATGATAACCGCCGTATGAACACATCTGCGGATGTTTCCAAATTCAAAATTATACTATCTCACGTTTAAATGTTGAATTCTGATTGAGCCGGTGCTAGGGGGCGTGGACGGTAATTTGCACTTTCCAGTACCGTCCATGAACAGGCTCAATCAAACCGAGCCTGCAACATTTTCAATTTTGTCGTGTTGGGCTTTCTTTAGGGATTCTGTATTTATCTATATTATCTTTAAGTAAATTCAAAACATTTTGTTAAATATAGTTGGCACTTTTAAAATGAATGAAAGATAAGCAAGAGGCAATGATTAATTGAGCTAACTGTACCAGTTCCAACGTGTCTATCCTTACTTTGTTATATTTCTCGTACAGAATATATTCGGATATATTACTTTATGCGATGTTATATCTAAACATACAAGTGTGATACTATAAAATATGATAAACAAGATCAACAAGGAAAGGCGGAGTTCAATGAACGCAATTGTCGCCCCCGTGCAAATTTATTAAAACATAACACTTACTGATTGTCCCCGCAGCGACATTATATTGTAAGGCAGTAACGTATTTTCATTCATTCATAGCCCACTATATGTCGTAAAAATATACCATGTGTTTTTGAAAAAGGCTTATTACCCAAGCATCCAAGCTTTGGCCAATATGTGACCGGGACATTGGAATGGAACTAAATAAATGATAAAAACTACCATTGGTGTGTACACAATGAATACATCAATTAATCATGGCATGAATGAGTTTGCTGTAATAGAAAACTTTGTGAAAAACAAATACCGATTTATATAGTGTTGGTACCAAGGGAGTCCATAAACGACGACGAAAACAAATCAAAGAGGAATGTCAAAGTAATTATAAGTGCGAGTTTATTCCAAAGCTTTCAAACATGAAATGCATAGTAATTCCCTAGCCTGTTTTTAATTTCAATATATACTATTATTTAGATTTGCTTTGAAATAAGTGTACCTTTTTACATCCCAAACGAAATCTTTACTCTTCAAAAATTTCACATGTTTTATTTACATGTCATAATTGTGTATTTAATAAAGTATGCTTTGTGGAAAAACTATTCAAACAAAACAACCTTTTGTTTGTTATTGCAAAAAACACTGAGGAAAACAATGTTAAAATATGAATTTAATGGCAGTGTTATATACAAAAATGCAGGAAACATGTAGTTACATTAGAACATTTCAGTTCTTGAAACCTTAACATCATCAACATAAAATATGCCGGAAAATATGGAATAATAACAACAACAAAAATATTTTGATATATTGATAGAAATCTGGAAGATCTTCGGAGGCATTGAAAAAAGTCTGAATTTGAAACTATTTGTGGTAAAATGATGTAAAAATCTGGAAATAAAGTGATTTCTTTGGAAGCTTTTATCACAATACAATTACATGAAAATTGCAGGCTCGTGAGTCTGTACATGAGGGAAAATGAATAAGTGCAACATACCTCACGCCCCTAGCACCGTCTTGAGCGGTACTCAATTTTCAACATTTGTGCTGGCATCAATGATCCCGAAGGACCAGAAAAATATAACAACACTGGAGTGAATTACGGGGCAACTTTTTACAGCTGCCACGCGGCACTTGACATCTGCTGTTGTGAAGTATAAAAATCAGGAAACAAAGTGATTCTTCAAAAGCATTAATCACAAAAAATACATGAAAATTGCAGACTCCGTTTGATTGAGTATATACATAAGGGGATAATGAATAAGTGCAACATACTTCATGCAAGCAAGCACCGGTTTACAGTTCATTCTCGATTGATTTAACTGCACAAAATAAATAGAGAGGTTCAGTTGAATTATCACAAGAATTTAACGTTTTCATTTCAACTTTGTATATTAGTTTCAATCATAGAATCATTCATAACACTTATGATACCGAAAGGTAATATTAATATTTCCAGATTGAATTTGAACTTTATTATGACTTTAAACATACTGCAAAAGACAAAACCGAGCAATGACGTTTATGTTTGTAAAGAGGACAATTCCATTGATTTTGCACATTACATATGTAAACCTAACGTAACACAATTTTTAATTGCTTATTTATTCGTTAAATGTAACAATCATGCCACTAATTAGCTATGTACGTTATTTCTTTTTTACTTCAACAAAATTACTTCGTGGCTTAAGTCCATGATAATAATATTTATATGAATTTTACACGATTCACAATTTTATCTACATCAGTCAGTTATTGAGTGATATTAATGATGGAAATAAAGAACAGACCAAAATTGTTTGTTTACAATGAACATTTACATCAAGTACTTACATATCTCCCTTGTTGCCTTTAAGGATTGGGGCATCATAACTGCATACGTCGTATACCTTGAATGATCGTTAGATACGACTAAATGGGTCCGAATAACAGGAGTCTATGCATCTTTCAGCTAAAGCAGGTGAGACGGTTTTGATCACTTCTTCAAGTTTGTAACACCCAAGGTAAGGCAAAATCATATTTCCTGTTTCGGAGCCATGTGGACTAAATTGTCTGGTGTGCTGTAAAACCAAATAGTCATAAAAACAATCATGAAGAAATAGAGATGCAAACATTAAAAAAGGTTCATGTATGGACTACAAATATTTTAAGAGACTTTTAAACAATTTGATAAAGGTATATACCAATATAGCTTGTTTGAAAAAAAATCAGATCAATCGCTCAATCAGTTTTTCACTTAAAAACCGATTATGATTTTATGATAAAATATGATTTAAAATGAACAACCTTTACTAATAAACCTCAAACTGAGCTATGAAACGCATTTGATATCGATAATCAATTTAATTTTGAGTAGATGAATATTTCTTTATCTATTTTTTTTTCTTTTTTTTTTCGTCTTAAGTTCGCCAGTTGATCTACGTAATATTTTTAGATGTTAAGATTGGAAAACCAATGAGATCCTTCATTCAATAATGCTTACTTTAGATGTTGAAATGTCATAAGTCACCAAAGAAACCAAATGTTCAACGATCATTATAAAGCAAATAATTATTTTGTTCGGTTTTATCTTTACGTAAATTGAAAACATTTCGTTATATATAGTACCCACTTTTAAAATGAATGAAAGATAAACAAGTGGCAATCATTATGATTAATTGAAATTACTGTATCAATAACAACGTGTCTTTGGTTACTTTGTCTGAAATATTCCTCATACAGAAAATATCCGGAAATATTACTCTATGCGGTGTTATATCTAAACACATGTGATACTATAGTCGCCCTCGTACAAATTTATTATAACAAAACACTTACTAATTGTTCCCTCGGCGACATTATACTGTTAGGCAGTAACGCATTTTCATTCATTCATAGCCCATGTCGTAAGTATATAGGACATATTTTTTTAACTAGGCTAATCACCCAAGCATTCAAGCTCAGTTAATTTGTGAGTGACCTTGAAATAAAAATAATGATAACAACTATCAACAACAACAACAACAATGGGTGTGTACACAATGAACAAATCAATTAATCATGAATGAGTTTGCTTTCGTAGGAAACTTTGTGAGAAACAAATGACCGATTGCTATAGTGTTGGTAACATGGGAGTCCTTGAACAACAATGAGAACAAATCAAACAGGAATTTCAAAGTAAATACTCGATTAGGTCTTCTCACAATTTTTAAAACATACATTCATAACAACCCAAGTCTGTTTTAAATTTCAATATATACGATTATTTAGATTTGCTTTCAAATTAGTTTACCTTATATCCAATACTATTGTCTTCCACATGGTTTTGTATACATGCCGAAATGTATGTATTTAACAAAGTATGTTTTTGGGAAACATCTTCACCCACTATAAAGAAAAACAAAAAAAACACATTTTATTAAATTTTGATATTGAAGAAAAAGAGGAAACAGTTGTGAACAAGAGTTCAATTGCATTTTAATATACAAAATTGCGTGTGTGTAAAATTAAATACTTTATAATTACATAAAGAATTGACACCAGGATTCTTCTCTTGTAATAACACACATTCCGTCAGGAATATTTTGAGACACACATTCATCTTCACCCACTAAAAAGAAAAACAAACAAAAAAACACATTTTATTAAATTTTGATATTGAAGAAAAAGAGGAAAAAGTTGTAAACACGAGTTCAATTGCATTTTAATATACAAAATTGCGTGTGTGTAAAATTAAATACTTTATAATTACATAATGAATTGACAACAGGATTCTTCTCTTGTAATGACACACATTCCGTCAGGAATATTTTGAGACACACATTCATTGACCTAAAACAAATTATATTTTAGACTAAATTTAATCTTGGAAGGGGAATAAGTATAATGCATTTAAGTGCTAATCCGACGAAATGTAAATGTTTATCTAAAAAAGATTGTGCTTTAAGATATATCTATAAACAGCAAACTAAAATATTGTTGTGATGACTATTATTAAAGAAAATTACCTTTTATACCTTTTAAAAATGTTAACCATGTCACCCAACATTTGAGGTAGTTAAAATAAAATTAATATAAAATGAGCAAATACTGTTTCAATTATAATTCCTGTTCTAAGGTCTTTAAGTCTTCCTCCATTTGACTTGAAGAAATCATTCCATATTCTCTAATGTCACAAGAATGTGACGAATCAATGTTTCATTCCATTCAATTTTTATCATGACCTATGAAAAAATTAGACCAATTTCACAGCGTTAAATAAGACCGTTAACGATGATCATAACGCCGATCATTGACGGGGCAAAAATAGCTAACTTTGCTGACATGTAAATATCAGATTCCTTTGAGTGTAAAGAAGATAAAGGTAATGCTTGAAAGCAATAAACTGCCACCGCTTTTTTCACTTAAGTTTATATATATGTAATGGAAAATATTCAATTAAATTTAATCTCAGCATGCTTTTGAATCAGAACAATATATTGTTGAAATTTCAATACAAAAACAATGAAATCAATCATTAAACTGTAAAAGAATTTTAAAGAGATTGGAAATATTTCAAGGATGTGCTTGCAGGTTCAGCTCTAAAGGATGATGGCGGTGATGACAGGCAAGTATTTCCCCTCGACAGCATCCAGGTTGTGTATAACTTTGCTCCCATGTGTTTCAGTGATTTCTCCCCTAATATGTTCAATGTTTGATAATAAGGAAGTCAAACATATCTGCAGACGTTGATATTAAATGTAGATACATCTAAAATAAAATTCAGAATAGTTATTTGTAATATACTATTTCTTTCAGAGAATACAGCAAACACATGCTTGTTCATCAGTTCAAGGATATTATTAGAAACAGCATGCTTTGAAGATAATGTTTCTATAGGAAGCAATTTTTTCTATTTAAATTGGGGAAGTCAACGCAGACATTTCTTAAAGATATTGAATGTGGTATTTTGAAATGTATTATTGAAACAGTCATGTTATCTTTTGAACTCATATGAAACCAAACAGACAATAATTAAAACTGTATGTTCCAGTAATGGAGCTTTTTTTCAGTTTTAAAAATTCGAGTGTTCTTTGATATACTTTATTTGTTGGGGGAAAAAAGTTTAAATACTAAAGGTAAATAGAACAACGTTGTACCCGAAACAGAGTAAATAAATTTGTGCTTACTCGTACAATAACAAAATCATGGTTTTGAATAACTTTGCTCCCATTTGTTTCACTGATTTCTTCCTTAATGTGTTCAATTTTTGATAAAAAGGAAGTCAAAAATATCTGCAGACGTTGATATTAAATGTAGATAAATCTAGAATGAAAACTTAGAACAGTTAATTGTAATAGATTATTTCTTTCAGAAAATAGAGCAAACACATGACTTCATCATTTCAAGGATAATATTAGAAACAACCTGCTTTGAAGATAATGTTTCTATAAGAAGCATTTTTTTCTATCTAAATTCGGGTAGTAAACGTAGACATTGCTTAAAGATATTGAATGTGGTTTTTTGAAATGTATTATTGAAACAGTCATGTTATCTTTTGAACTCATGTGATGTATTATATATATATAATTTATATACTTTATTTGTTGGGGAAAAAAAGATTGAATAAAGGTAAAAAGAACATTAACATCAACATAAAATGTGCAGGAAAATTATTTTTTTAAACTTTTTATCATTGATTTAATTTTGGAAAAGGTTGTTCACTCGGGCAGCATGAAAACAACGAATAATTACATTCAAAGCACAAGTTCTGCTTGTTTGAGTCTGTTAAAGGGTTTATAGTGAGTGAACAGGAAAAGGTGAAACTAAGTTTTCATTTTGCCAAATGTAAATAAATGTAAATAATTTAATAAGTGTTTTTTTGGCAATTATCAGCGATACAATCGCCAGATGCCTGTCAGTGTACAACAACAACAAAAGCATAGCTTAATACATGTTAAGCAGATTTTCAATATCTAGGTAAAACGAATTAAGAAAAAAGCAGTTCAAGCACTTACAGATTATTTTACCGTGCAAATTAAAAGATGATAACACCAAGAAAGTGATAGTTACCAGCATCATTAATGTGTGAACGTTTATATTTAAACTGTTATTGTATGCATTAATATATTAAATAACAAGTAATTAAATAAAAGTAACAGATTCTTGCTGCTTAATTTAACATTGACATTTCAATGTGCTTGTAAAACGTTTATATTTCAACTGTAGTTATATTTCCTAGCGTATTATATAAACATTTGTAAGTAAAAGTAACTCTTCACTAACACATTGAAATTTTACTTTTTAAAAAAAAGTTTGAAATTCAATAGCTTTTAAAATTATGAAGTGAAATTTAGTCAAAAATGCAGAATATGAACCTTTGTTTTTGATATTGATATAACTTGACAAATAAGGGAAAAGCGACAAGCTGTGTGCGTGCATTTGAATTAGTTATATTTTCCCACCTTGCCCATATAGCGAGCCCCCATAAAATATTAGTCTTTTTTATTTTTTGGGGGGGAGGGTGAAAGTAAACGGAAAGATGCAAATTGCAAAAATTTTCCCCGGGTTCTTTGGGACCAAGTGACTCCCCCCCGGGACCTCGTTTTAAAGTTTTGTCCCAAAGACTGATTAGTAATTTTAGTTAGCCATCCCGGGAATCGAACCAACAATGTCGAGATTACAAATCTCGCGATCAAAACCATTCAGCTATGCGGGCTGGCATCCAGTGTTAACTTATACGATATTCAGAAATGATTGTAATTTTATTTATAATTAAACGAATTAGTCAATTGCAAATTTTCGAACCTTTCCGTCAAATTTCTAAGATTGGACCACAAATTAGATCCTTCAATCAATACGTCCTTACTTTTGATTTTTGAAAAGAAACCAAATGTTCAACGATCTTAAAGCGAGAAATTATTATTTTGTTCGGTTTTATCTTAAAGTAATTTCGGAACAATTTCGCTATATACAGATGCCACCCTTAAGAAGAATGAAAGATAAACAAGAGGCAATGATTGATTGATTGACTTACTGTATTAATATCAACGTGTCTTTGCTTACTTTGTCAGAAATATTACTCATACAGAATATATATACGTATATAGTACCCTACGGAGTGTTATATCTAAACAAATGGGATACTATAAGTCGCCCCCGTACATATTTATTAAAACATAGCACATACTAATTGTTCCCTCGGCGACATTCCATTGTATGGCAGTAAAGTATTTTCATTCAGTCATAGCCCACGATATGTCGTAAATATATAACACATACTTTTGAATTAGGCTAATTACCCAAGCATTCAAGCTTCGGCCAATATGTGACCGGGACATTGAAACAAACCTAATGATAACAACTATCATGGGTGTGTTCACAATAAATAAATCAATTAATCATGGAATGAATGAGTTTGCTGTCATAGAAAACTTTGTGAGAAACAAATGACCGATTGCTATAGTGTTGGTATCAAGGAAGTTCATAAACGAAGACGAAAACAAATCAAAGAAGAATTTCAGAGTAATTACTAGATCGAGTCTACTCCAAAGCTTCCAAGCATACATGAATGTCAACCCACGCCTGCTTTTAATTTCAATACAATTACTTAGTTTTGCTTTCTTACATCCCAAAGGAATTCTATACTTACGTCTTACACAATCATTTTTAAGACATGCCGAAAAGGATGTTTTATGAACAAAAAAGAATGAAAAGAAAAAAGAAACTTCCTACTTTATTTAGGGGAAAAAAATGTTTCATATTGCTGAAAAGAAAGGAAAAAGTCGTATAAAATTAATATGAAATATAATTGATAAATATATTTTTGTAATATACAAAATGGCGTGACAGTTTGACATGATGTTGGTTGGGTTTATTTTCATGTCAAATATGTATTGTGTTGATAATGCTTATTTAAGTTATTTTGACAATTAAATATTTTGTATAAAAGCAATAAATTATTTATCATTATTCTCTTTTTTAAGTTTTGTAAATTTTGAATTATTACTTCTCATCTTATACATGTGGCATGGAAAGAAGTCCTCTAAAAGACACTGTTACGAAATTGTTTATGGTATTATATCATAATTTTGATGCTCAAATGGAGATTTATAAATTTTCAAAAAGCATTTTTTTCTACAGCCGTCCGGTTAACTCAATAGGTAGAGCATTGAACTGTGAATTGGGCGACCCAGGTCCGATAACCGGACGGCGCAGGTCACTTTCGTTGCGATTGATCATGAAATCTTTTCTACAGTCATTCGCAGTGTACCTCTGCTTTGGTATGTACAGAAGTTTCAGTTCCTTGCAAAAGTAAAGGCAACTAGTACTGGTAAACTGCTTGACAGCCTGTCCAGGAACGGTGGTTGAACTGTGCTCTGGTAAATTCAATGTGGCTGGAGTGAAAACTACCAACACCACCACCAACTTACTGTATGTTACTTCCTTAATTACAGCAAACAGGATCTTTAAGTCAATGTAGCACAGAAACATGTTAAAATAAACAGAGAATACATATTATGCATATTTGTAAATGTTTTTCATAATTTATGAGCTATATCAAGATTTCAAAGAACGTAGATTTGTTTTGTGTTCATTTTGAGCACACATGAGTATAGAGTGCGGTCAAAACTGCGTGGGAACTCTGACTGACATGGGACTTCACCAGTTACACCAGGAAGTATTATTTACACCGCTTGTGTTGGAAGATAAAATCACCAAGAGCATTTCCTCTCTAAAAAATCACGCAAAAGATATTAGGTGTCCCTCTAATGATTTAAGCTTTCCTATATTAGAAGTCTTATAATAAACCAATTGAAGATGCTGAAAATAAAAATAAGCCTATAGAACAAAGATCAGCAACAGTTAATTACTTTTATGACATAAATATATTTTTCTTTTGATCTAAAAGAGATCCGGAATCATTGACCTGAAAGAAAGAAAGAAAATAAAACAGGTAAATAATCATTCGGTCGTTGTAAACCTTATTTAAACCCTTTACCTAATGTCATAGTGCACTAATTACCTGCAGCCAATTGTATAAACGATTGTTAAAATATACCACGGTAAGTTTATTACCGCAGTATATATTGTGGTTAGGTAACCGTGCGGTTATTCCATTTGTATAAATAAATTAACCACAAGGTAACCTAACCACGCAAAACTGAAAATTTAACCATGGAAATATTACCAATGATGCACCAGGATGTGACGTAATTTTCGCGAACAAACGTCAGACATAACATATGTCTTGTTGAAAAGTGCTTTTTTATGTCCAATGCTTGACTTTGATATTATGAATTAAATTCTTTTGCTGCATTTATTGCATTTATTGCTAGATAATGATGAAATGGAACACGAAAGATCTAATTCTAATTTATTTTATCATAAAATGTGAAACGATATACAGCGGGAAATTTAAGAAGCGAGCTGCGGCCGAAAATTTACCTATTGATATCTCTATTACTGATATGATACTGATGCTTATTATCGATAGTATATATATATATTATGTTACGCTGTAATATACAGTAATTGTGTAAAGATTATGTTGCAAGATATTTTTGTGCATCAACTAAGCATATCAGATTTCTATTTAAAGTATCGAAAGGTATTTTCAAATCACTCGAGGTCATTACATTGCTTTATTCCCATGTCTATTTTCTCATCCAATCCCTCCCACTCCTACAATTTGATCGAGTACATTGGTATCACATCAGGTTTTTGTTGAAAAGAAAAGGAAGCTCATTTCGATGGTTATTCATTTTCTGTTATATTTAACTGGTGATGTTTTCATTCAAGTATGGAGTGAGAAGAGGCAAAGTTAATTTAATGATTTATATTTGAATTTATTTCTGTATTTCTGATATAATAAAAGCAATGCAATTGGCCAATCCTAATTAAGTCTCGTTGTTTATTATGCTTAATAGCTTTTAAAGAGAATAAATAATTTATTTTTGTTTGAGCAAGCGAATTAGAAAATAAATTTATCTATTTGTAACGTACCTCAGTTTAAGCTGGGAAAAGTTCAATTACACATGTAGAAAAGAACAGAACAGTAATGTACCTTAGATATGTTGTTATTTAGTATATTAATTGAAATAATTGAAATTATAAAGTTGAATAGATAAGATTAAATGTAAAAAAAAATTTCGAAAAAAAGCCTGGTCATATGAAACAGAAACTTCTTAATATCTAAAAAAAATATTTTTTTCTCGTAACTCTTTTTAAGTTGGCAGTAGAACAAACAGTAAATCTTCTTTGTCTTAGAAATGTAAAAGAAATTAAAAATAAATAAATCAATCAATCAAAATTAAATAAATAAATAAATAAATAAGTAAATAAATAAATAAATAAACTAGCAGTTCTATGTTGACCTTTTAAACATATGTACCGTCTGCAACAGGCTAGTACACAATGTATAACATATTACAGTTATTTTCGTTTTTTTCTCTAATCAAATATAATTATTTAAACAAGATACAACCCCATATACATTGTCATTAACACATAATTTCATATATCTAGCACGTTCAGAGTGTCAACTACGTAAATAGTGAAAACTTAATACATTTTCAGTATTCGGTTAATTAACTTGGAGTTAAATTAATTAATTATCATCAAAGAACAGTGACATTTACCTTTAGACCCCTGACAAATGTCATGGGATTGTGTGAGCTATGACAAAGTCAGTCAATAATATTATATAAATATAGAAACACACAACACTTATGTAACAGTGATGACCTCGACATTTATTCATAGTCATCTCGGACTTAATACGGATTAAAAATAGTTCTACCACGTGACTTAAGATGTTTTAAAATTATGATGATATGTTATGTGACAACAAAAGGATAAATTAATAAAGTCTATTTCGGTAAAATTATGATTTAAAAGTATGAACAGAACATATATGGACAGAGTTTATTTCATTACTTGTACACATAATAGGTTCATAGTTGAAATATCATTTTCATTTATTATTTTCTTATAATATGTCTGACAATCAAATTCAATTAAAAAATGACCATAGTCGTACAATTATAAACGAATCCTAATTAATGTTAACAAGTATCGTCTTTTTTTACTTCAGAATAGATAAAGTAGTGTTAACTTTTCTTTCTATAAATTTATTAATTTAAAATTTATTTTAGTGTAATTGTACACGATATAAGAAAAAAACTACCTTATCAAATCCCAGCATTAATACTTTTTGTTTATACTGTTTGTTTACATAATTATTGGATATATTAAGCGAAGGTTTGACTGTAATTCTTTATGCGTTCTGTCTATTCTTTGTATTGTGTTCGAGGTCCTCTTCCGGAGACTAAGGAAAAGGGCCGAAAAGTTTCGCTTCGTCAGTGTATGCGACCCTTCTATTAGACTAAGTTATCCCTATAGAATGAGCATTCAGACCACCACCAGTAATTTATTTATCTTGCATTAATATCAATCAATCAATATTCCATTTCCGTGACTTAAAAATTACCTTTATGGGGAATCCGGGTATCGATCCCGGTACCTCTCACATGCTTAGCGAGCGCACTACCACTTGAACTTATGCCCCGTTAAATTTCAATACTAACATGAATAAAATGATAAAATTGTTTATTCAAGACAATATTGCGTCAGCAATTTGTTTCAACAACTTTAGAAGAAATCCTTTTTCATTCAAAAGTTGTGAACATTTCGTCATGATGTACTAGGAAAATGTCTCGGCAATAAGTTTTAATAAATATCTCATTAAAATATGTGTTTCATATAAAGTTTTTAAATATTTTTTTGTTAATTACAAATTTATTAAAAGGTAAATGGTCAGTGTGGGGGTTGAAATACGACGCTCTAACCAACTGTCTTAGACCCGAAATTAATATATGTTTATTTCGTCATTAAACGCCATATTATCTTACAGACAATGAAATGATTATTATGAATTTTTTAATGTGATATTTGAAATAACTATTTAATCTTGAATAAGTAATTATATTATACAAAACAGCTTTTCCAGAACTTTTGTCTTACTATTTTTTATTGTAATAATTCTTGCCTATTTGTATATGACCCATGTTTATAAATAGAAACGTACACAAGTATACTACGTAAAGTCGACGTCATAGAATTTAAATTTCTGTCAATGAAATAAGATGTCATATTATGTCTCATTTCTTTTCTTCTATGACAGGCGTTGGCTGACAAAAAGGTAGTGGAATTTGTTACAGCAATTGGCCTCGACATAATTGTAAGTGATAAAGAACAATTATGTCAAATGATAATGACAAATATTCTAAGAAAATTTGATTTGACATCACAGAAACATCAATTATGTATTCTACGGTGCAAATTTACATAAAGTTCAACGTAAAAACCAGCAAAACATTGTTTTTGTTTATAAAACAGGATTGGATTCTCTAACTGTTTTCATTTAATGGACAAAACTAAGTTAGAATAAAAAAGACTAAATTATATTTCGTAGATATCATTTACGTGCAAAGGTACACTATTCCCACAGGTAAACGTCGCGTGGCCATGACTTACACTATACCCCCGTTCCCCCTCTACAACCCAAAACCCTAAAAAAAAGAATATGAAAAAAAAAAAATATGACTAAAATATTATAAAGGTATTTTACTCTACTTTCATTTTGCATAGAAATATCACTAGCACTCAATTATCAGCGCATATATTCATCAATTGTTCACCAATCTTAATAATCTTGGTCTCAAATCTTAGATAATTAAATACTCTTTAAGAAAACAACACTGGCAACCTGGTTGTGATGTATGAATGTTAAGCAAAATAGCTAATACGTCAGCTATGGTTCTTAACCCTACCATTCAGTCGAATACAATGTAGTTATCTTATTATGAAGAAATTGCAGCATAGATCAGTGAAATAAAGTTATATATTTTTTGTTAGACTTATTTATAGCTTTTCAACGTAAAGCAAGCTTTGAAGTTGTTAATCTACTTTGTTTATATGTTTGAAATAACAAATGTATAACTTACTATTATATGCATACAAAATATTACTCCAATATTAGTTATATTGGTAAATACCTCACACAAACTTATTGTTTCTGACTGTTTCTGGGTCTTACTATTTTTAGGAACAGTGTGAAGTCTGCAGTCGTGTTGCTTCCACATCTCCTTTAAGATTCATCACAAATACGCTTATTTTTACATATCTGTAGATTCAGCACAGATACGCTTATTTTTACATATATCTAGATTCAGCACAGATACGCTTATTTTTACATATCTGTTCACACCTTTTAATTTTCTACAGGTAATACATCAATTAAACATTTATCAGATATGCAGCATCTATTCTGTAAAAGAAATCTTATCAACATAAGATTACAGTACAATACCATACAACATTATACTTAATATAAAAAGCATATATGTACATCGCAACTTACAAAGTCACAAAGAAAAGTCATAATAAAATTGAAATAGGAAATCAAAAACACAAATTTGATACCATATCATATCATACCAGCAGTGCAAATCCTGCATAAGGGCCCTTTGTAATATGATATATTCTTTACAACAAGACAATCGATTAAACCAAAGTCAGACCTTAAAATAAATTTGATATCTGCAGAAGATTACCATCCAACAACAACGAGCATGTTCTTCTCACATATGTTGTCCTTCAGTAGATGTTGTGCAGTTTGTGAAAATGCTATTTTCATTTTACAGGTTGTCTTCTTTTTTTCCATTGCCTGCTTAAAGCTTATGTGAATTAGAAATATGAACTGCAATCAAGCATTTCCCATTGAAATGTCAACAAGTAACATAACATAATCAGTAACTTTTCATTAATCTGCTTATCTTTATAGTAATAATAACACTTAAATACTTAGAATCCACTTACTTGTACACAAAAAATCCTGAAGCTATGATATTATAAGCAAACTAGTTGTGTCTACTTCTTACATTTATATTTTAAGTTCAAAGCGCATATGTTCGACACAGTCGACGTAAAATTCAGATGCGTAAAACAGAGTCATCTGTTTTTAAGAATGGGACCCGAAAAAGGGATTCAAAATTAAGTTCGTCAATGTACACGTCTTCGTACAGCAAAAATCAGTAAGTTATATTAACCTTTCCTTTGATACACCTTTTACATGGACAATTTTGAAACTGTATTTTCACGATTTATAGATAAATAAATATGTTTTGTTAAGATCAACACTGCAACAACCGGTGCATCTTTGAATCTAGAAAGAAAGCGGTCCAACAGAATGAGCAAAACAATATCCGAGCCTCGTCAGCCATGAGTGGACATTTGAGATGATGTTTTTTACGACCACGCACCATCCATTCCAGGGAGCGTTTCCAGTCAAATCAGTAGATCACATATCAAGACCCCATACTTCACAGCCAAAACGACCACCGCATTGATGTTTATGGCAGAGATCGCACGGTAAATAACGAAAATGACAGGTCAAATCGACAGAGTTTCTCAGTCTTTCAACGAATACGTTTCATATTATGGAAAAAATATTGTGGAGCCCATTGTCCTGAACAAATTAAATACTTTGATCGAATCGATCTTTATGAAAAGGTCCGAAAATTATTGATTTGGCTTTACTGAATTTGAACTTCTATAGTGCAGCTTCTAACATCGTTGCACAAATCAGAAAAAAAGACGTTTTGAATATGAAAATTAATGTTCAAAAATAATAATAATAATAGAAAATATTCCCTTTCTTTTGTTAAATTAGCACGACGATTGCAATATGCAAAAACAATTTAATGAATAGGTTATCATAACCCCGTTACGGCAAAAATGTTTTAGCTGTATTCTGAAATTTCGATAATTCATATGAATTTGAGACTCGGTAGTCTTAGTGCATTATAATGATGTAAATTGTTAAAGTGTTCATTTTAAATAAAGTCAGTAATTTTGTTTTGTTATATATATATAATTTGCATTTATAAAAAGGAAAAAGGGAAAATCTTGTAGGTTCGGTCTGATTTAGCCTGTTCATGGACAGTACTTGAAATTAGAAATAACCGTCCACGCTCCTTAGCACTGTCTTAAGTAAAATTTAACATTTAAATATGAAAATTGTAATATTTGAATTTTTCAAACATCTGCAGTTGTATTCATACCTCGGTAAACATTGATACTTCATTGTGACAGTTTTGTGAATCTATGAAAAACTGCATATTGTCCCCAGATAAAAATACGTGTGTCATAACGAAAAATCAATGGGCGGAACTAAATTAAATGAAATCTTGAAAGAGAACTAGAGGTTATGAAGCCGGCATGTTACACATACACTCTCTTAAGACAAATTAGAAAAGCAGACAATATATCCTAAGGGAGAATATACAGTATTTAAGAAGAAATACTGGAACTACTCTAGGCTAGTTGAAAAAGGTCAGATTGAAAAACTTAAAATACCACAAACATGCACACACAATAATAATGTCGTGCTGAATAACATTTTAAGGATCGAAAATGTAACATCTTCGATATATGTACGGGGCAATTTTTACGGCCTCCACATGGCACAAATAACACTGCAGCCATCACACTTTGTTTGAATGCCATTTACAGTAACTCCACCCTATTACAATATACTTTTAAAGTAGAAATAATACATTAGCAGCATACAAATAAAAAAGAGCATTCTTCTAATAACGGCAAATATTATGGTTCGTGTCATTAAAATTTAATACAAGTTGACATATTGGAAATACAATTTGAATTATTTTTCTGTAACATTTGATTAATGATCTATTGTAGTATAGATAAAACAGGCATTAAAGGTTGTTTGTACAGCAGAATGATACAATGCTATGTGGAATGTTTACAGTGTGACAGTCACACCATGTTGTTAAGTTAACAAAGGTACAACTTCGTGAAAAAGAATAACAATAAGGCACGCATTTAGTGTCACATTTCACTATCTTTGACAATTCTCGTTGAAATATTTGAAATGCATTATAGTTTAGAAATTAGATGTTTGTGCAAAAGATCTAGTGAAATATGTAACATTAGTTTTAAATAATATTAACTAAGTGCAAAATGGTACTTTCACTGAAATATTTGTCTTTTCGGTACTATTTGTGCATTTATAAGACATTGTAAGAAATAAAATTACAGAAATGAATTATACAGATGATTTGTAATTATATGTTATTATCTCCATTACAAACGTTTCTTGTTATTTACTTATAAAACAAAAGTTGACACAACACTGACATTTCATGGTCATTGCCAGAAAAAAACACTTACCGATATATTTGATCAAATGCTACCTTCACCTTTACAGACTTGGTTTATCATATTCTTAACTCAAATTTCTGTTTCGCGTTTTAAGTTCCCCACACAAAAATATGAAACCTTCATCCACACTATAGATACTAATTAGAATCTAAAATCCTAGTTTAACGGGTTATGTTACAATTTCAATGAGTAAGCCCTTGATCTTATCACGCATAAAGATAATGAATTAATTAGTAACGGGCACGACGAATATGTCATAAAATTTTTGTTACATCACAGTAATCTCGGTTACTTGAAACTACCTGGATAACACATCTGCTTCTACATTGAAGGTGTCAAATAAGTGGTTGATAAGAATCCTTGGACAATACAAACACATGTTTTGTAGCTTTTTGCGCTAGTCCCGGCTAATCTTATTTCCTTTAAAGAAAAAGGATGCCAAAAAGCCTCAGTCGTTATCTTGAACGAAAATAACTGATGAAAATGTTATTGGATATGTTGGTTGTGCACATACTTCTCGTTGTATTTTACAGATAGGAATAGGTAAAGGTTTTGTTTCAGGTAACTATACTGGGTACCCTGGTGACTATACATAGAACCTACAGTTACGAGCAAATGTTTTATAAATGTTTAATATAATAATTATTTCAATTAATATCCTTTATGCACAAGAAAAAAAATTCTTCTCTCAAAAGCTATATATTTTTTGTCGTCCTGTTATAGTTTCCAAAAAAAGTCATTTGCCGAATACCTGAACCATCTTCTGTTGCTTTCTGGCAATAAATACAGATAAAGTGGTTTTGTATCTTGCATGGAAGTCAAAATACTACATGTACTCTGTTTACATTTTGCTACTTTTTTGATAATTATGACAAATAATTTCACATACAGAGCTACTTACTTCAAATGAAACCATTTTACATGCTTTGAAGCCAGTATCTAAACGTTTTAAAACCCATGTTTGCCGTTTCCATAGAAATATTCAAACGTTACAATACTCATGTTTGTTGTTTTCATAGGACAAATTTATTAGTTTCAGAGGCACAATGAAAGGGTTATAAGTTATATATCTTAAAATACTTAAACCACTCAAAAGGATCCGTGTAGAATTTTTCTATTTCACTACATAAAATTTAGGTTTAATTTTATCAAGTATTATTAGACGGCGCCGTCTAGAAGATATGCATTTGTTCATATAGCAATGGGGAAAATTTTAAACTTGATTTTGTGCATTTCTTTCTTGGTTTAACAAAATCACATTGTTTACAAATTTTCTTATAAAAATAGCTTTTATGATGTACAGCATGTTTCAGAGTTTAAAGGGATTAAATAATCGTTTGACTGAAGTGATAGTGCAATGTTTGAATATCATATTCTTTTTATAATTATCAAATTTTATCTACCTAATAAATAACGTGCCAATGAGCCCAGTCTATAGTAAATCGTTCTAGTCTAATGACGGGAACCAAATTCGGGCAGGGAACATGAGGTATCATTAAAATACGCAACGGAGATTTTTTTGGCGGAAATATTTTTTTGCAAAACAGGCAAAACGTGTTCGACATGTAATTCATGAAAATAATTAACATGTAAGTTATAAAACAGATAAACTGATTGAAAAAAGTACGCTTATTTCAAAATGAATCACAAACTTAATGGGTTATTTTGAAGGATTCTGTGACTGACGATTGTTCTCTTTCACCTTTATGTTTTAATACATTTAGTGGTCCTATACTTAGATTCTAGGAGAATAAAATTATGAAATCTTAAGTTTAATCAACTATTTTATTCTTTTATAAATAAGAAAACAAAACGTAACTAAGAATTGATTGTATATATATCAATTTATTCATAACTATTATTTGATATTACAGACATATATTTGCTATTAGAGACAGTTCGTCCTAAAATTCATTCGAACGAACATTATGCGATTCGCATCAATATTTAAATGGACATATTCTCGGCACATATTGTCTTGAATACATTTAAAGTTTACCATTCATTTCAATTTTTCTTGCTATCCAACTTATTTTGCTTCGACCAGACGTTTCAATCATTGTCGCAACAGAAAAATATTTCAGACTTTCAGACACATAACAAGAACATGGAGAAAAGAAATAATTAGTGCTTCGGATATCCAACTGTTATAGAGAACGATTTTCAATTCAGATTGTGTACATTACCTGTGACTGTTCACATCATTTGGCGCCGTCTTTGACATCAACATTTTAGCATCAACATTTAACTTGTCATCTGTTTAAATGTTAAATCTATTCACAGTTAAGTGTGTAAATTTCACTTAAAAAGTTGTCCTTAGTTGAAGTTGACGTTGTAAAAGTTAGACAGCTGCAGTTTCTCATACCATCATGTTTGTCTTTAAACAGTATTTACAATGTTTGTTAGTCTAAGAGGATATAAAATTATAAATTAAATTTAAGAAGTTATCTAAAACCAATTATTGTCTTTTTGTAGCAAACTAAGGGAATACCTAAGATTTAGCATTTCATTGGGCTCAGTTCCCCAACTGAAACTGTCTTGTAAAATTAATGACTATGCCAGCAGTGAAGAGTAAAGTCAATCTGTACAGATGTTACAATGTTTATTACTTGATAATTGTATAATAAAATTCTTAAACTGGCATACCGCGTATCATATATTACATTGAGCTTTTGACAAGTTTATTATAATAAATAAAAAGTTAACTTCAAAAGCAATTTCATTGTGAAAGTAACACAAGTTTCCATTAGTCGCTGACAAAAAACGTGGTAAAATAAGATTGAAAGACAAAAAACGAAACACGAACAAGCTTTAACTAAATGCAATCTAAATACGGATTTAAATGAATATTAAGACTACTGAAGCTGCTAAAAGAAATTTCACAATATGATATAAATGAGTGTAAATTGAAAACTCAGTTTGAATGATTCTGATTTGAGAGATGACGATTATAGCAACATTTCGCATGCCCACTTGCAACGCCTGTAGCTATATTTAGTCCTCCAAACTAGACAAAACGAAAGACCAACATTACACAAACTGTTAGAGTTCATATTACCATTTCCAAATGACCAGACAATAAAACATCAATGAGATAAGAGTCGGAGCAGTTTTAAGAACGAAATAAATCATTTACTTTTGTGAGAATAAAGACTCTATTAAGCTGTTCTTACATAAATACATTTAAAAAGATCTTTCACTCAATTATGTCAATTTTACTGTTGGCACGTACATAGATAGACAATATTTAAGTTGAGCATATCAATCTGAATGTTGTGATGAAAGCTTCAAGCTTACTCGAACCCCTACTCGTGCCCGCTTTCTTGAACTTACCAGCACAGGTGACATATGAAGAAACTTGGTTGTGGATCCAGTGCAGCTCGAACCTGTACACATTGAGTTGCGAGACTGACAGTTAAACCATTTGTTTATTAATCTTCTTTAGAAAATATTTTAAACCAGTGCATGCTAAATCAGTTAAATTGACAAAGCCTTATACATAATACTGCATAATCATAATTATTCGACGGACAATCCACACAATTAAGATCCAACGAAATCTTATTTCGTCTGCTGTACTCGTACAATCATTTTCATTATATTATTTGCATTTTTTTTGCACACACAGACGATCCACAAATTTCAGAATCAACAAAAACATTGTTTTTGACAAAACCACGAATTTCAGTTAATTCACAGTATTTCAACAGAATACGTTACATAAAACGTAATAATTAAATTAATTTAGTTTATAATGTAAAGTCTGTAATACAATTATTACGTTAAGAGTATTTAGTATCAGAAAATATAAAAGGAGTTATAAATAAGATATATGATCCGAAATAACATATATTTACATAGCAGATAAAAAATGTTATATAACAAAATATTATTCAATACTATCATATAATTGTTCATCCTACATTTTTAAAAAAAATATTTTTCAATTAACGTTGCGTTCTTTTTCAAGTAATATTTTATAAGAATATCCAATATTACATTTATATTGAACTGTTTTATCAATATTTGAAATATTTTGCCCATTGTAGAGTAATCCACTTTTACATTGACAAAGGTCGGCATTGAAAATGATCAAAATATTTCAATCAAAGACTGTATTATTTTATGAGTTAAGAAATATTCAATGTCACTAAGGTCTCACTGCTGTTACAAAAGCATTTCTGTCAAAAAAGAAAGTATTCGAAATAACATGTTTGCCTTAAAATCATAAAACGTTAAGAATATGTTTTATCAAATGTACTGCGATTCAAATCATCAGTGCCTCATATTTGCAGTGTAGCGTCAGTTAGTTTATCATATGATAGCTTGACATTCACCTCATCCTCTTCTTTTTCGCATCTTAGATCTTCGTCTAATTTAATTTTTTTAGGTATCCTTGATCGAGTCGTGGACTTCAAACCACTTGCCCCTCATCATCGTGTGAATTCAAATAATGCCGGGACATAAGATTCGGCAATGAAAAGACACTATTTAGCTATCCACGCCGATGGTTCTACTCAGGTGACCGCCTCTCCTGAACTTATGCAAGTAGGGGCAATTAAGGTCTCTCTTCACCTTTAAAGCTGGGAAGTCCACTGGTATGCTACTGCGGTGTAAAAGAAATGCATATGTCCATATATTAAAAGATAACACTGTGTGACAAAGTAATTAATAACATTTCTAAACGTATTAGAATTTTGAAGAAAAGAATAAATAAATTTTAAACAGACTTATTGAGTTTAGTGTACTTGAGGATTGATGTTTAAATATTTTTAAAGGAAAACGTAACACATATTTTAATTGAAGAAAAACGAAAATGTACACTGGCAAAAATTAACAGACTATTTAATTATAAATGTCATAGAGGAATTTCTTCAAAATGAATTAGAAAAATAGGAAATTTTGCAATCATACTGAAATATATTTTATATGAACAGTACTTATTAATAGAAATAATAAACTGGCTCTCCATTAGCTTTATAAGGTAGGTCTTTAGATCATAAAATACTGTATAAAGAATTATCAAAAGTTCCTTTCATTCAAGCAATACAAGAAAGTTATTCTTAATAAAGAAATTCCTAAGTTGAGATAAAAAATGGATAAATTATAAAACTTACTTTTATATTGATAATCACTGGTAAATTAAGATCAGCAGGTGAAATGATGTTTATTGTTATGTAGAAACATCCGATATCAATAAGTCTAGTACTTTAAGTTAATGTGGAACATGGCCGTGGTTAACGAATAGATTGTAGCTGGACGATAAATCGTAATCAATAGCAACAACATATTAAAAAAATGAAAGTAAAATATGTGAACCTGAACGAACCTGATTTAGATAATTTTGAATTAAAAGTCAATAATTTTGAACTTTACTCAAATAATCTATCCTTCTCATATATGATTAATGTTCAATTGAACCTGTTTAACAGTTTCACCTGCGCCTACAATGACTGCGATAGTGGAGTTGGAATCTATTTATGGAAAGTCTAGAAAGCTTTTGCAATTAAATGAAGTGGATTGACAGACGTCTTCAAGATGATGTCTGAAAACTGAAATGACATGAATTCAACGGATAACCCTGATAACCTTTGGTTTCAGTAACAATTATACCACCTTTAACAAATACTAATAAAATAAACATTGGAAGCGGGGTATTTCGAATACAGGATATGGGATTCTACGGAATTTCATACACAAACGAGACGGTCATTTTTTTCAATAAATAAATTTTAACATAGCACATGATAAAATTATTTCATAAAATTTTGAGCAGATATTAATCAATTTCATGACAAACATCTGTTTCAGTTCTTCTGTGTTTTCGATGCGTAAATGCGCGAGTTATACATTACTTATAAACCACCATCATGCTTATCTTTTGTTTCTACGCCATTATTCTAAAATATTGCACGGCAGTTTAAGGGTAATAATGATGTGTTTTTTAAACGTTTTTTACTGCACATATCTCCACTTTTGCATCGGATTAATTTGCCGTATAATCAAGCACTTTTTGTTTCATGTTTATTAGCGAGATAATCAGCATTTGATCACAATGCTTAAAATATTACGCTATTTTGAGAACTGCAGTATCTTTCATCCAAAATAAGAACGCACTAGTAACCTAGTAACACTATTTGTAATTTAATGACTTTGGAAATATTCTGAATTCAGTTCATTGTTAACATCAAACCGGGAATAAAATCAACAATTTAATTACCTATCAAATAAGCACGCGATCAAAGTATGAACTACTTATTCGTTATCAGGCATTCACTATAAATATTATGTTGCAGAAAAAATGTATTTCGTTCAAACTTCAAATAAATATCTTGATTTACGATTAATTCGGCGCTTATCATTTATTTATTCTCTTCTTATTCTCAAATTAACAAATATCAAAAAAAATATTTAAGATAAATGCTCAAAGTTATTTGGCTACGAGTTGTATATTTTATCAAGTTTAAAGATCATTTATGAGAAATTCATCTCTGAAATAACATTTTTAAAACGGTTATTTTCATCTCTGGATTAAACCTTCATTAAATTGCCTCGAATTAAGTTTTAATGCAAAATAATTGAAATAATTTCAGAAATATATATATTGTATTTTTTGCGTACAAGTCAATGCTATTCATAACAAGTTTAAATAAAAATAATTGGCACATTGTGAAAGATAAATGGCCCATGGCTTTGAAGCGTTTGTTTTATATTTGTAAGAGATTCGCCACTAGATAATATTTTAAACAATAATTATCGAATGAAAACGGCACTAAACATACAGTCTTTATATTTATGTGCCTATATTATATTTAAAATTCATGAAAGGATACAAGGAAATATTTCAGAGACAAGAAATACCTTTAAGTGAAGTAAGTAAAGTCAAGTATAAAGTTATGTAAAGTAAACTACTTAAAATAAGTAAAGTAAGCAAGTAAAGGAATATCAAGTAACGTAAAGTAAAACCAAATGTAAAGTAAAGCAATTAAGATTAGTAAGGACTGTTAGTAGTAATTAAAGTAAGTAAGAAAGTTTAGTATAGTAAGTATGTAGTAAGTTGTTTTACCAGGGATACTTTAATTCCAGCTGTAGCTTTTAGCGAAATTAATTAAGGTATACAGTGATTTTGAATTTTGTCTTCAAAACATCCAATATTATTATTATCGAAGAATGTTCTATGTCATGAGTAAATAAGAAACGTATGAGTGCATTGTCTTGTGAAAACAGCATTGAATGACATTTATCATTTTAAATTACTTGACCTTCTCTTAAACCTCAAATATGTTTTCTTAACAGAAATATAAGCGCTTCGTGTCCATACTTTCAACTCAAAAGTGCTAAATATGGTTTATTTATAAATAAATTGTTATACTTGGCATTTTTATGACCTTGATAATGTACAAATAAAGGGACAATTGAATATTTGCTATAGATCATGTCAGAGCAAACCTGTCTTTTCCCACATAACCATATATCTGCCTATTGTAAATCTACTAATGCATTTGAAAACAATTTAAATTATTAATACCGAATTTCTTTTTCACTAAGTAAGAGTTATCATCATTTCAGTGAAATTTATGTCTAAGTAATTAAGTTACAAGCAGCATCCGATATGTTAGCCTGCGGGTTCAAAACTATGCAATCTGAATTATTTTATAGCGTTATATAAACACAGAAATAAAATGGAACATACATTTTATTTTAGACCTGAACATAGTACATCGCATTGCAAGTATTTATTCAAAACAATAATTGCACATCACATGACCATGTTTATAAACAAATACAATATATTTATGAATCATTTAAGACAAAATATACTGCGCACAATGAATGAGATAATATAGAGTCATCAGATACTAATATCAATGTTAAAATTTGACAGTAACAGAAATAGTACTTCACATGATATTGAATCCCAGTGAGTAAGACATTCCACTGAAAGTAAATGGATGTGAAGCAGCAGTAAACTTAATACCTTCTTAATTCCATCTTTTCGTAAACACATGGTATATGATTCAGAAGAATTCTAAGAGTAATTTCTTTATTATTGCTTTGTCAGGTCTTAAGCAAACCCTATATTTCATAGCAACACAAAATCATTTTTGACACAATTCAATGTATTAATTAAAACGGTAAAACAGTAACCTAGATGATAACAAAAATACCTTTGAGATGTCTTTAACATAAACCAATATGGTCCCGTATTACATAGATATAACTATGTAAGTCTTGAAGCATTTTCTATATTGATTGCAATGAACACTTATTTCTGAGGCCTTTTAACGTTATAAATGATGACTGACGCATATATTCAATCCTTTTTTATATTTTATTGTTGAACAATGTAAAAGTTAAAAGTCGGCTTTTTTTTCAATAAAATTTTAAAGGCGATCAACTGAGTACAAGATGCCAATGATAATGCCCACTTATGAAAACTGTTTGAGAATGTTTGAATAATATTACCATTTTTAGTATAAAATGCAGAGTTTTAGTATTAATTTATACTCTTTGGAATTTGTTACAAAACTCTTGAATGTCTTCTGTCTCGAATATCTTTATCACATTTCAAATAGCTGAATAATGACATTACAATTTTCAAAGACTAAATGCTTTCACAACATAACTCTAATGAATTGATGCCAAATTCATTTTGATATGGAAACGAAACGAAAGAAAAATCAATTTTTAACAAGAGCAACTTTAATGTTGTGTTTTTTTGAGTGTTTTACAAAACTCTTATTGAAATGGAGCTGACATTTTTCAAAGCCAAAATGACGTTTAACATTTATATTCTGAACAATAAGTTACTCGTGGTTTATTAAAATATTGCTCTCTTTTATAAATACTTTTTAAGTTTTGCAGGTGAAATAGAGACTTTGAGTTATTAATATTAAACAGTACAATAGTTTGAAAATAGAAATTTCATATAAGAAATCGAAGAATACGTAAAAAGTACTTAATACGCTCAAATGAATGATATGTCAAATCATGTAAAATCATATATCCTTAAGATTGTCCTTTTTATTAAAGTTTTGCTTAAGAAACCCAGACTTTTGTATATCCGCCTTCTAGGTCGAATATGTATTTGTGTTTACGCGTTAAATTTAGATATCAGATTTTATTATATCAAAGGCTTGCTGCCAGAAAATATCTAAATAATTAGAAAGGAGGACTCAAGTAACCACAATCAATATCTGCATTTTCCAAATAATTCGAATTCCGTTAGCATTATATCGTTATATATTATTTTCTTTAAGATATGCACATCAAAGCAAACAAGTCTTATAAATCGTTAAATACTAATAATTAATGTTAAAATCGAGTGAAAGTAATGTTTGGTCTTAATTCCTTTTCCTTGATCTTTTTCTTAATGAATGTATTGGCTACAGACAGTTTTTAGCATTTAAGTTATTTGCTAACAAGGTACAGAACACCTACAATTTCTAAATTGTTTTAAATCATCCAACAAAAAGCTATTATTGATGGCAGTTCAAGGTGAATTATGACGAGTTCCTTCAGATCAGTTCTGAGAAAAGTCAGAATTACTCAGTACTTGTACAGATAATGAAATCCCCAAATCCTCTCCCATACATATTGATGTTGTAAAAAGAAATGAATAGTGATCTTATTAAATACCTGGTCAAAAGACATGTTGTCGGATTTAAGTGTTTCTTATCGTTGGTAAAATGATAATATTAGAACTGTCGTGTAAATACTATTATACACAAAATATATGATCAGCAACTGCAGCAACGTTATGCGTAATTTAATACATTTTATAAAAGATAAAATTTTAAGTTGATTTAAAGTCAATTTATGCACCATATATGTTTATTTGTGTTTAAAGTAATAAGACAAAACATCCATATAATTTTGCACAAATTAGCTATAGAAGCAGGTAGACATAGGAATATGGAAAGAAAAAATCACAAAATTCAATATGAAACAAGTATCATTTTGTAAGATACACTGATACACGTATTTGCATAAATCTGATAATTTATAAGGAGTGAAACAATATTTTGGACGTCGTATTGTACCACTAAACAGTAACTTGCTGATGTGCATGGATATGATTTTGCCATTAAAACAGTTGAATATTTGACCTGATTTGCTCACTTTTTTTTTCAAGAATATCTCTGAAACACCATTTCGTTATTAAATCAGAAATAATGGTAAAGGTTTTTGAAATTTGTGTTTTGTTTTTATAATTGTAGAAGAATTTAAAATGAATTCGAACTACCTGTTTTAAAAAAAATATTTATAGTTATTTTATACATATGCTGTTATAATCAAATCTAAAACCGAAACGTAATTAGTTTAATGAATTAGTCCGTGGTCATAAAATATCCTTTTATGACTTAATTTATCGGTGCATGTATATCATAATTTTATTATTATAATAATGAACTTTAACACTGCCGTTTTTAATTAAAAATTTGTAATCATTAAAACTTTAACAATCCTCTGACCACGGTCATTTTATACATTTTGTTTCATAGCGTGACTATTTTGGAGAGATGACCCTTGATTTTACGACAATGTCCATATTGACCCGTTCACATTCTGTAGAGGTATTTGTTATTTGAAGCAGTTTGAGGGTGCCATATTTAGTTCTACTGACCACTGGTCAGGTACTTCAACTATTGTCACCTGCTTAGTTTCTCATGAGAAGGTAGTGCGCGATGGACATGGTTGGGTATAAAAGAATTCAGCCTCAACGTAATTGTTATATTCGTCTACAAGGCAAATATTCACGATGTTCTCGTGCGCTCTACTCTTCGCAATTTATGGTAAGTGTTTCTTGATACTATTACTGTCGGCGTGAGCTTTTGTATAATGCATCATTTTTTTATTATTTAGAAACATTTATTTATGTTGATATACGATCAAATAAAGTGTTGAAAAAAAAAATGCACATTATATTAAATCATAAAAATGATTGACTGGTTGACAAATTTAAACTTTAAAATAACATTTTAATAGCGTGGCACATTTTCAACTCCTTTTAACAAAATTCAATTTATTGCAGTGACTTATGAAAATTGCTATTTAAGATAAAATAAAAGACTGAAAAAGAAGCACTTTTAAACGACAACACGTAACTGAACGGTAAATTCTTACATTTTTAGATAAACAAATAATCATTTTATAACTTGAAATGACTGTATACTGTTACTAGACCCATATTCCGTCCAAACATTTCAAAACCTGTAAATTCACATTGTTTGTACATTAGTATCATGTATCTCATACATTGAGAAAAACAGTTTCAGCAGTGTTATATATGTATAATCAAATCACTGTTGTCACATTTATTGCATTGAGTTTCTATGTTTAATTAAAAAAACACCTTTAGAACATTTCAAAAATTGTAAAATCACAATTTGTTTAACAAAATGGATATTATGTATAGAGACAAAGTTTTAGCAGAAAGTATTTGTGTTTTTTTACAAAATTATGCAATACAAATTGTGATTTTCTCTTTAAATATTTATTTTTTTTTACTTAAAGTGCTTTGTAAAAGTTTCGCCCCCAAGGGACAATCAAATTTCCCGTAAATTCAGAAGATTTGAGGGGCTTCTCCCCTTCCTTTTTGTATTATAAGTTTTTGAAAAAGCCTTTTTGGGTTTTTTAGAAAAAACATATATTTTTAAAATTTTCATTTCCTTATTTGAGTTTTTTTTTTTTTTGAAGGGTTTGTGGCCTCAGACGAGGGGTGGGTTTCCCGGGTTTTTAGTAAACCCTTTGGGATGGAAAGTCGAGAATTATAAATGGTATTTAAGCTTTCACCATATAGTTTTTCCCCCCCAGGGGCTTTTCCTATCAAGTGCTTTCTGGAAAAGGGGGTCACACAGTTGGGGGTGATCTTAACGGGACAAAGGGTTTTGGGTTTTTACAGGGGGCCCCCTGTGTTGAAGGAAGGTAAATTGTTAATCCGGACACAATTTGTTCAAATAATTTGACAACATTGATTTTTGTAAAGCCGAACTTTTGATTCATTAAGAACTTGTGTCAAGTCGTAATTTACATTTTGATTAAACATATACATCATTCACAACAGTATATATCATTGATGCTTTTATATAAAACTCTTAAACATTTACCCTATATTTGAAATAAAAGTATATTTTGTTATTACAGAATTTAACACATGATAATATGCACATTGCAAAATTTTAATTTAGAATACGAAATCTCACTTTTCTTAAAAGCTAGTTTAAAAAATACAAAGATAAAATCATATTCCATTCAGATATTCATTTACAAAATATAGGAGAGAAAACAAAAAAATATGTTAAAAAGCAATACTTTTAAAACAGATTTCACCTGTTTTTGTAGTTTATATAACTATATAAAAAGCCAGACAGAAAGATAAAAATAAATTGTTGGTTTTTAAGCGGGATTTATTCGGTGAAACTGTTTTGCTTTTTTCGGATTAAGGAGGTTCATTTTCATTTAAACATTATCACTTTTATTGTTCTTTTTTCTAAACACTTAAATACCTTATATATCTTATACATTATTATGAAATAATAGCATAAAAGCAAACTCATATTAAATGTACAATGGATAAAGATAACAGCTGATATTCTTGTAATTCTAATAAAGAACTGAAGCCTCGTTGGCGGTTGTTGTTGATCTACACGATTACACTAACCCTGGAAACTACATTTGGTTTGATATCGCCGAAATCATCATGGTAAGTGTCTTGTTAACAAAATCATCAATTCATCATCGGTCGTAAACGATATATTGAACGCCCTCTAATGCAAAGTACAACTGTTACATTTTCTTACTTACATTTGTACTTTGAATTGGAAATGGTTGAATATTTTATACGACCGAATGCAGTAATAGGTTAAATCATTAACAATTATTATTGAAGCTAAATTTTAGAGAAACCTTGTGGGCTATTTGTACAACTGTCGAGTCTGGTTCTAGGAAAAAACTAGAACTAGTTTCATATGTCTGTTTAGTTTGAAATTATGCCCAAGGCGTTTATAACAATATTGTTTTAACTCTGACCTAAGCTAAATATATCTTTATATAGAAGTCTTTGCTATTTTGGTAATACGGTGCTTCCTCTATAGTGTGATCCATAATCGATAATTAACGTATATCTAAAATGGAATAATTAATAGGAAAATGAACCTCACAAAAAGTAATATATACTTTTGCTGATAATTCTTTGTCTTCCGAATGATTTCTGTATTGGTTGAACTGTTATTTTATTTCTACTGTCTTATAGCATAAAGACTACAACAAAGGAACTGGAGGTTTCCCGAATGATGTGGCGCTCCTTCGATTAGTACCGCATGGACAAGATATCACAAAGAACATCATCAAGATTGCAAGAGGAACCAATGATTATACTGGCCAGATATGTACCATCAGTGGTTGGGGGGTCAAGGGTAAAACTCTCTGCTTGTTACATTCTATTTTAAATTGTGCCAACTCCGACAACTAAAAAATTTGCTTTTTTAATTTAATTGTAGAAATATTTTTTTTTAAATGTTAAAAATTTGTTTACGAGCGTTAAAAAAAATAAAAAAATCAAATTTGTTTTTGGTAAAAAATGGGGAAACGATGATTTATTCAAACTGTACTTGCAGTTGAAGCCAAATCATACTAGACGAGATTTTTAAATGAAGGGAAGTTATGTGGCATTTGTCCAATTTTTTACACATACGTAGTTTATCAATTAAATATGACAAAGATGTTTGAAAAAAATTAATTACAGTTGATGGCTCTGGTGCTTCGAAACTGAAGAAAGCTGATGTATCTGTGTTAAGCATGAATCAATGTGTGAACTACTGGGGAGATAGGAACATTCTTGACCAACATGTTTGCGTCAAAGGATACGATACCACCGAAGGAAGCGGATCTTGCAATGTAAATATATGATTGCATTCTAAAATTAGAAAAATCGCTATCAAAATTTGAAATAATGATATGTTTGATCCCTTGCATCATCGTTTGTTCGTGTTAAATTCAATTATAAAATTTCGTAACAAATAATTATTTTATTATGCATACAGGGTGACAGCGGCGGACCATTAGTCTGTGGAAATGAGCTCGTTGGTGTAACATCTTGGGGATTCTCCGGATGTCACCAAAACGGTGTTGTGACACACCCAAGTGTGTACGCTCGTGTTTCCTACTTCTATGACTGGGTGAACGCTAACTGCGGAAACTGCAATGTCTAGATTACTTGTTTGTTTCTTGTTCTTTTACAATTGAAATAAAAAGCAAAGTTACCAAATTGTTTTGATTATGTCTTGTCAGCAAATAAACAAGGAAAATTCTAATAAGGGGCGTTTAGTTAATTTAATCAGGAAACATTATAGCTACGTACTGGGAAAAAAACGTAAAACCTTGTTTTTCTGCCTCCAACCACTTGAAAAAAAATCACTTTTACCACTTTTGGGGCATTTTCATAAATTTTTGTTTAAATTTTTTCAACTATTGAAAATTTAGGGGGAAATTTTTTTTTCATATTACGGAAATTTTTGTTTTTTTTCCAAATTTGGACAGAAGTGAAATTTTTATAATTTTTTTTGCGGGTTTGAAGTAATGTGTAGCAAACCTTAAATTTTGGGTTGGGTTTTTTCACGATAATTACTTGTTTAGTATCATAAATAATACATGTAATAATTATGTCAAATATTTATGTTTGAATCACCTTCTTGTGCAACGTTTTGAAATTCCCAGCTGCTGATTATCCCATGTAATTTAACATTTTGGTAAACTGCTGCAACTTTTAATGCAAAACAAAAGTTTTATCATGGAAGAATAGTTCACAGATAACACAGTAATAGAATAGAGAAAAGGAAAAAAACTTGTAACATCCTTATTTGTATTTAAGAGTTGTGTTACCAATGAAAAAGTATAAGCGCAAAACTTACCAATAAATAATGACGAAGTGATTGGCAATTTTATTTTTATAATTTAAGTATTTAATTGTATTGTAATCATAAAATATGTCCTGATTACGACGTACATAAACACATGAATCCAGAAATCAGTTAACCCAAATTTTTGTGTTCATCAGGAATCATCTATTTCAAAGGTTAAGAAATCTAGCTGCAAAAGGGCTTCATGTAGCACAACAGCTGTGGGAACTAATTTTATGATATCTTAGGAGCTAGAAAAGACGTTTTTTTATCTCTCCCTATTCTTTCTGGTTTCTCCATGTCTTTTCTTACATCATAAGGATCAAGATCGGATAAAGGGTTCATATTGCCAAAATTATCCACATTTGTTTATTTTATAACCAAAGGATTAATGTTATAAAGAAATAAAAATTTTTTGGATCAAGGTAATAATGATACATTAAGCCTATATTTTTCCGGGAAAACGTCAGTTAAGAAGAAATGTGTAATTGATAGTAAAATTAGTGTAGGACAAAGATTTAATTGGATTAAAATATCCGCAAGAAATAAAAACATAATTTTATTTTTTTATTTATAATGATTTGGAGTTGCTCTGCCGCAGGGTCATTGAGATTATTTTAGTTCAGTCGTATAAAAAGCTTTAAGTGTTAAACACACTTTCAAATCCTTTCTTTCAACCAATTAAAAACCGTGTACTAGGCATCAAGGGATTCGTGCTCAATGAAACAACGTTTTTGCCCAGCAGCATCTTAGCTGTCCTTTGATAAGCTAGTCAGACGCGTTACCACTCCGCCATTCTGTCACATAGCTGAATATAGCGATCCTTATGTTTCAATATATTAATATTTTATCATTTCTTAGTAAAGCTGACCCTTGTGTTTCAATATATTGATATGTTATCATTTTTCATACCATCGTTTTAAGAGTAAAGTAAGAAAAAGTCTACATTTACTTCGATTCTAATACAACCAATACATGAAAAATGTTACCGTCCCTTCTCTGCGAAATGCATATTCGGTGATATTTAAATTTTTTACAACCATATATTATTAATAGGACTTTTTACAATTGGTTATAAATTTTACTTATCATGATTTTGGCAATGATGAAACATATGATTGTTTTACAATATTAATTTTAATGATAAGATTTAAATACAGATATTGATATGAAATAATAAACTACAACAATTATACTGATCATTAAACGAGCCGCGTCACGACAAAACCAACATAGTGGGTTTGCGACCAGCATGGATTTAGACCAGCCTGTGCATCCGCGCAGTCTGCTCAGGATCCATGCTGTTCGCTATCAGTTTCTCTACTTGTTATAGGGTTTGTAAGCGAACAGCATGAATCCTGATCAGACTGCGCGGATGCGCAGGCTGGTCTGGATCCATGCTGGTCGCTAATGCATAACGTTGGTTTTTCGTGACGCGGCTCAAATTACGATAATCATAAAATAATGTCATAGTCATGAAGAAGATTACATTGTATTTATTATAGGACAAAGTGTAGCAATTACATGTATATGAAAGTGATTTATAAATTTATAACAATATTTTGCAAAAACATATTATTAAATTTGTATTCGTTTTTAAAGTTATTACCAGGATATTTGTATGTAATCCCGATATCTTAAGAATATAGTTTAAAAATATACATATAGAATTTTATAAAAAGATATATTTCAAAGATATGTAACAAATTGTATAATAAAATAGTCATTTTTCATCGAAAATTATCTTGGCAATTGATGTAAACAAGATGTTCCAAAATTGCTTACTAAATTTCTTCTAATTCATCGAAACATTTGAAAGACGCAGATATCATAATATTCAAAGATCATTAAGAATTTGTAAATTTTGTAATTCTTAAGTCATTAAAAAAGGTTATTAGTTCCTTCATAAGCCAAAAAAAGAAAACGAAATTACTAAATTGTCAAAATATCTATATTTAGCTAACTAAAAGATAACTACAACACGAATAGTCAATTATTCAAATTGTAAATTAAAATTTGATTAAATACTAAATTAATGTTATCTGCAAGATTTACATGATCTTCTTGACTACATGTACCACTACACATAATTAAATTGCATTGCAATATAGAGGTTAGTTTTGTACGGTACATAAATACATTAAATTTGATTCTGTAATTGTTTTTGTTGTTTTCTTAACTTTTTCATCATTTATACTGGTTATGTTCTGAATATCAAAATCAATCCTTTATATGGTTATGTTCTAGTTCAATATCAAAATCAAAACCTTTCTGATGAACAAAAAAGATAGCATTTGCTACTTACTTGGCCGTAGTAAATCAATAATTTGTTTTTATTTGTGTGAGTTATATTTGATAATTGACAGCGGATATTAGTCTGGCAACATTTTACTTCCGATTACATGAAAAAGAAAAAAGAGAAGAACAAAATAGACACTCCTGAATGAATGAATGTTACACATCGCTCCCTGATAAGGAGTGTGAGAAAATAAAAAAATCATTTGATTGGATTATGCCATAGTCTATTTTATCATATTGACAAATACTTCATTTAAAAAAATTCAAATTATTGAAAATACCTACTTTTTAACAGACTGAGTATAAAACAATGTTGCAAAACTGGATGAAATTTATACAATTATTCTTTAATAATAAATACAAAAAAAACATGTTGAGTTTTCAATTTGAAAAATGAAATTAACTGCCTTTCTAGTATGTCTTGGCTAATTGTTTTTTGTGTTAATTTGGGTTGAAAAATAAGAATACCCATTGCTTCATTTTTACTTATAAACGTTATTACATGTAGAGTCATTATGTGATATTTAAATTTTATATATGAATTGTAATTTACTAATTATAGTATTTGTTTCATTGTAAACTTAATCAACCTAATCAAATCATGTAACGTTAGGTACCTGATTTTATCATGTTAACAAAAGGATAAAGTTATTTAGGAACTTCACTGAAAGCCTAAAACTTAAAATTTGAATTTCTCATGCAGTTGGATGACATTTTAGGTTCATTTGTCATATACATATATACAATAAAAAATACCTTTAATACATAAACAGACTTCTCATTTGAAGCAACATTTAGGGAATCAATAATCATAAAATGTTTAATATGTACTTGTTTATGTTCTGGGTTGTATAGCTTTACGTCTCTTACCACAGCGATATCATTCTGGCTATATTATCTCATATACACCGTAAGCAACCTAATCAACTAAACAAATATTCTTAATTCTTTAAGTTAATGTTTTCTTCCCATTTAAAAAAAACATGCTTTATGCCCTACATGTTCAGGGAATGGCAGGAAACAAACAATTGATTACCAAGCTGTGTCATTAGTTCAAACTTCGATAACCACTTTTCATATTAAAGACCAATGCAATGAAAAGTTACAACTTTTATTTTAATAAAGCATGTATGATCATCAACACAAGCTGTATTATACTTTGCTAATTGTAGTTTCTGAAAGTATACAGTTGTTTTGATATTAATTACATAGGAATAGTCGCTTTAAAATAAAAGAAAACGAGTTTCAGAGACCGATTATCGAAGCATGGTCCCCTTGAGACTCTAGGCCATGTCACACTGAACAATGTGTACCCCTGTTAAGAGACTGTATAACAGGATGCTGGTAATCTTAGCGACTTCCTCGTGCACATTAAGGATCATAAAAAACAAAACGTGCCTGTTTTAGCTGCAAATCATGATCATGCAATCATTTATTTCAAACAAGCCTTTGATTACTTGCATATTTCCGAAAATATTAAAAGTATTAGGTTTTTGTTGTTTTTCATTTTGTGTTGTATTTCATTTTAACGGGTTGTGTGTGCGTTGGTTGTTTTGTTGTGATGTTGTTGTTGTTATTAATTTTTCCTTTGTTGTGCGCGTATTTTAGATAAAACAATGAATTATATTAGTCGAAATTAAAGAAAAATTAGCGAAAATAAATCATTCAAATTTCAGTAATAATAGACCTAAGTGTGATATTAGCCAAAAGTTGTCCGCTGTTTAATCCATTTCACGTGTTTGAATATAAAACTTATAAACAATGTTTATGTTTAATGTTACATTGATAGATAAACGTGGCCAAACGGGGTTTACTATTATTAGGAAAATTATGAAATCATAATACGATAATCTTAAACTTAAAAAATAAACATGTATAAAAATTTAAGCTTCAGTAAAAGCTTTAGTATTAGATATCTAACAAAAAATTTGAAATTCGGACCAATTAAATAACATCAAACATTTTACTACAAAAGCTTGATAACCTCTTCCCAAAGGAGACAAATATTGGAAAAATATGCCAAAGTTTGCCAAAAATAAACTTGTAAGCTCTGACACGACGTTATAAAGAGCTATTCAATGTCATTTCAATGTCATTTCTCTTTACCGAAATAGCTTTGTCTAAATGTTTCTAAATGTATGCTTATCTTAACACAGAATGTAAAAGTGACACACGACATATGGCTGAATGAAAAAAGAAAAAGGATTGCATGCGTCCGTGTCATGTATTTCTGTGTCAAAAAGTTATATTTAAGAATAGGCTGTGAAGTTAAATTTCAGGAACAAATTCGAATTTGTCTGTAATCCTTCATTCGCTGACCTAAGATTACTGTTCCACCTTGTTAATACATAAAATGATTTTGTATGATTTAATTAAACCATGTCATGTGTTAAATCATAAAATAAAACTTGTTTCCATGCGTTTCAGATATGTCATTGATCTAAGATATAACTAAACATTACACAAGGGTATATAATTTTGGCAATCATGAATATGAGTGTATTTTTATTTATTTAGAACAGATCAAGTAAAATGTATTGTTTGTAGTAGTGACTTAACAATTGTTCTCAGTTCATCATCGGCAAACACTTTTATCAAAGTTCTTAAATTACTGGCAGCAGGCAGTTTCGGAAATTTTTATGCAAATTAAGTTCATAATTTAGGTAATACGTAATTAGGATGGACTTTTAGTCGACATATTGGAACAACAACTACCAACATTAAATAACAACATTATTTGTTTACAAGTTTTGTTTTAAAACAAAAGCGCCTTCAACGATCAACCTGTTCAGCACGTTTCATTAAGGAATCATATGACTCACACCTCGTTGTGCATTTTTCTTTCTGAAACAAAAATCATGACAGAAATCTCCAAGAACAGGTTTGATTTTATTATGAAATGCTTCCATTTTATTTAGTTCAGGTGTACTCTTTATTTTATTTGTTTACATCAGATCTAGGTTACTAGGCAAATAAACCATTATAAACTCTGCAATAAGCATTAAACATATGCTTAAAGTCTGTTTGAATAATTTTCAGCACAACCGGATATAAGTTATCTCACGTTTATCTTTCTTTTATGTCTTTAAGCATGAATCTCAATGCACTTATTCTCTTGGGTTTGTTTCAGAAGCAAAGTCATGATTAAATAATCATATTATTGAAAACTTATGTAATATTTGATTACTAAAACACCTCCGGAAATCGCAATTAAGTCAGAGGAAAGGCACTTTCTTTCGGATACATTTTTTTATCAAAATATGAGATAATGAAGGTATATATAGTACTCAAAAAACAAGGCAACGTACACATATTGTGCCCTTTTATTTACATAATTCTCGAAATGAAGTTACCGACAGCATGTTTTGCCACCAAGGGATTGTATTTTAGCTCTATAAAGATGCAAATACTTCTGGCTTTGATATAAATAAACGACAATATTATTGTATTATTATAAAATTTAAATATAATTATTATGTTAATTTATTGTATTGGACCTTTCCATTGTTAACAGTTTTTTTATTTTGAAAATTGGCTGCGGGCCATCCAATTGCTGCTCTGGGGCAATAGTCACCGGTTGATCTGGTTTTCACAAAATTACACATTATATTTGTTTGTTATATTGTTTGTGAGCAATTGCCTAAGCTATGAGTAGAAATGGTGCCGGGCTAAATTTTAAATGCCTAAAATCTGGAATGGCCCACAGTGATATAGACATGAACTTTGATTAATCATATCATATCTTTCAATCTTCGTCTTCAGGTCTTATATAATATCATTTACCTGATAATCTAGTTGTAATACTTATTTCCAGATGGTTTTATTTTTTTGTTATTTTAGTTTTTTATTTTGTGTTTCATTTGCTTTGGAATATTAATTTTAATGCTCCTGACATTTACGGGCCTGTTAGATTTCAATCCAGTTTCAACAGTCAATTTTACATGTAAGTTAAAACTTATTAAGCCTAGATGTCTTGCAAACTTCGCAAACTAATAAGAGAAAATGCATTTTCATGGAATACCTTGCTAGAATATAAATTCAATCATCATGTTTTCATATTTTCTTTTTGAGCATACTTAGTGTAAAACTTATAACGATACATTTATCAATTATCTTCCAGATGCAAATACAATTCATTTAAAAGCTAGGAAAACAAAAAACAATCATAGGCGTTTTTGCCATTGAATAAGTTCCGATCCTACGCAAATAAGAACAGGTAAATTACATTACTAAAATAAAGAAATAAGAACCCTCCCCTATCTTTAACTTTTTTTCAATCTCAAATAGTGTGAATTGACAATCCTTTTATTTTGTAAGATATCAATAATTAACCCCCGTAGGTCTAGGCTTCGCTATTGATCATGTATACATTTAATTGGTATTTTTTCTTTAATTCATCCCTTTATATTATCTTTAATATAAAACTGATAAAAAAAAGAATAGTGATCAATATTGTAATACATATTTAAAAAGATATACTTGATACAAAAGCAACGAATTATAATACTAGTATATAGTATAGTAGTAAAATAATCCAAATTAATCTAGTATTATTATAAAGTATAAACATAGTACATTTCCATTTATCATAGATTATTTAAAGTCAGATATGTACCGCAAAATTTGTACATTTTGCAATTATCTTATCATACCGTTAAAAAGTGTTAGGTTATAACTTTATGTTCTTACGTCTGCAATCATGTTAAACAATATCAGTTATACTCTCCCATCATGCACTGCCTCTTGAACATTGCAACAGTATGAAAAAACAAGATGAATTGTTAACGAAGAATAAAAAAGCACACATTTTCAAAAACCATATATCCTGCTAATATTGATTTAGTTTTTGTTAGTTGTTTATTTTTCGCAGACTACACGTATACACTGTTTGAATGTACCTCCTGCATGTCTGTTTAGAAAACACCTCACTCCTATGTCATTGGCAAGTTAGTTAGTCTGTGAATTTAGTAGACATGCAGTGCAAACTATTGATCAAACAGAGAAATACAGAATTCACATAAAGCACAAAATGTCAAAATCAAAAATGTTGTTCTTGGACAGTTATTTGGGCAGTGTGAGCTCCTGTCCTCGCCACTTAGCACCGGCTTATGGTGAATTCAATATTTTTTATTCTAAGGGTAATCAGTTAGGCGTACTGGAACTACCCAACAAGAAAATATCTAATTGAAAGAATTAAATTTACCAAAAACATATCATGTTGTGCCGGAATTGAAACATTTCTAACACACGGGCGACTTTTTACGGCATCCACACGGCACAAACAACGCTGATGTTAGAAAGAAATAGTTAAACGGTATATTTTCTTGCCACACAAGACATAATTAAAAGGAAAAAGTAAGAGAGAACAAAAATGTGTTTATTCATAAATTTCTTATGCTGCAATCACATATATGACTGTATGACCGGTAGTCCAATATTTTGACTGTGAGCTTACCCAAACATGTTTTAATGCTCAACATTGAGCAAAGAAAAGTCACCTTGACTTGTGTTTTGAATATTGCTTTTGTATTTACTTTCATAGTTCAAGACATGTTTTATATAAATATCCACATTGTACATTTCCATTTTTGTTATCAATATTTGAATTACTTTTAAAAGTGTGCCCGTTGTTTATGTAGACCAATTCACTTTTAATAAATGTAAATGGAACTTTATAACTACCATCAAGAAATGTATTTTTTTAGAACTATGTTTTGTTTATTTTTTGTATTTTGGAGCACCTTTCTTTGTTATATATGAGAATGTTTGTATGAATCAGTCTTTTCCTACAAGAACAGTTTAAAGCTACATTAAATAAATTTCATAAAAACGGAAATAGCGAAATTTCATTAATACATTGGGTTTCATATCGACTCCGGATCTTATTATGATGTCCAGACAACCAAAATGAGTTTTATAAGCATACATATCTGCGACCTCATTGTGGCAAAATCGGAAGTACAATTTATGTTTGCATAAGAAACTCCGCCTTCGGATTATCCGTACATCAAAATTAAATCAACAAACATGGCGATAAGTAGCAGTCCTAATATAACGGTATATTTCCGCATTGTAACGGATGTTTTCATACAAATTTAATATTTTTATCAGTTGATTACTCTTTCCTGAACGCCATGCCAAGTGCACCATGAAGCTAAAACGGTTAAAGTGAGTTTGCACATGAAAATCTTCATTTGCATGTAAAAATTCGTATACGAACTTTAGTGTTACTGTGGGGTTTTCCGTTTCTAATCCTAATTTATGAACAATGTTTGATGAGATTTACAACAAAACTGTTAAAAAGGTTAATGAAACTGTATTATGCTTGGTTTTTTAGGCCGACTGCAAAATATTTTTTACATATTTATTTAATGTAACTTTAAGCTGTTCACTAAGTTGATCATGACAAGTTACGTGTAATAATAATTGTATGAACTGTATACTATAAATATATTAGCTTTATCACAGCATGTAAATAAGATTTCTAAATATGCACTCTTGTTGGTATATTTCAGTTTGGTTTATTGAAATGTTTGCTTGAATACAGAAATATATATATATATATATATATATATATATATATATATATATATAAAACATAATAGTTATCAAATTTCCAAAAACAAAATATTTTGTTACTAGGGGTGATACAATTGGATAAATAAAGCTAAGTATTCACATTATAAGAAATAACTAGATCTGATTGGGGTTAATTTTTCCAGATACTTTTATTTGATTTGCGATTACTGGGTCAATGACCGAGTGTCTTTATAATAGTAAATCATTGATAAAAAATCACGCTGACCTCTTTTTTCACTGGCATCCTGTTTGCAATTACTTAAACAGGTGAATCTTCATTATTGCTTCACTGTTTCCTTAATCAGTATCATGAATGAGTGATGTTTTACTTATGCCCCGGTCACATATTCACGGATAACGCCAAGGAAGAGCTACGGTCTAATCGATCACGGATTACTACGGAAATGTGAAATTCCGTAGTCTGCTACGGTTCCAGTACGGCAACACAACGGTATGAGTACGGAGTTCAACGGATTAACCGCCAAAATGTAGGTAAAAGCCCCGGGAGAGCCACGGATTGTTACGGACCAACACGGTTTGATACAGAGCGACACGAATCAGAACGGATGCACTACGGATACACTACGGTCTGCTACGGTATAAGCACGGGTTAGTACGAATAAGTACGGTCTGAAACGGAGAAGAACGAATCGCCACGGATCTATACGGACCTATTATATCCGTTCACAACCTCTGGCATGCTCGTATTCAAAATGCTTCACAAGAAAAGAACATCTTGAAAACGAATTTCAGAGTTTAATGATTCTGGCGGAGAGTATTCAGCGTCATCGCGTCCGACCCTCGAGACAATTCAGGTCCGACTCTAGTAAAATTATTGTAGGACGCCGAATCCTCAGCAACAGAGTCTCATACTGGCCATGAAGGGGTCAATCTCCAGTCCACCATGATTTCTGTCTTCTCTTACCTGATTTAATATATAATCATCAATGAAAAATGTTGATCAATACTGCTTCTCTTTTGATTTCATTTTACAATTACATCAATTATCGTGAATGTGTGTGTTTTAAGAATATGTAAAAAGCTTGTTAATTAATCTTATTATCACTCAAGGGCCAGCGTCCGAGGCTTATGAGACTACGTTTTATGTACATATTTACTCAGATTTCACCATCTAATGTTTTGTAAAACATGTAACCTTAAATGTTATTCTATTTCTAATGCATTATAGTACAATATTAATATATTTTATACCTCTATGCATGTAATCAAGCAGCCCGATCACTGCCTCCGTATTCTGGTCCATATCATATATGTACAGTTGCAGCCAGTTAATGGCAAATATCTTTTATTGAATGTTCATGATTATGTTCTCATCATGAAAACGCAAAAATGTCTGTTTTTGACAAAAATGTATATGATACTTAATTTATCCGTACTAAACAGTGGTGGACCGTACCATTCCGTACCGTTTCGTATTGCAACGCAATTAACCGTATAAGACCGTGCTAATCCCTGCCTCTCCGTAGTACAACGTATTACAATCGTGGCTTTCTGTGACAATGCCGTATTAATCCGTATTAAAACCGTAGCTTATACGTAGGGTAACCGTACAAATACGTAGTTCTCCGTATCAAACCGTGGAAATCCTTGACAAGTTGGGGCCTACGAATCAGTACGGACTATTACGGTTTTCATACGGATCAGTACGTATCAGTACGGTTTAATACGGACTAGTAGGGATACGCTACGGTTGATTTTTCCGTAGCAAATTTTTGTGCATGTTCAAAAATTGTCAAGGATCACTACGAATATACAAGGACTACTACGATTGATTACGGTTACACTACGGAGAGCTACTGACCAGTACGGGTAGCTACGGATGATGCCGGAATTAATCCGTGGCTCTTCCGTGGTCGTATTCCGTGAATATGTGACCGGGGTATTACGTATATATTTTCTTCTGACATTTAGTTCAATCTAGTTCGAAGCAGAATTTCGGAAAAAAACATGTATATTGATAAATATTCAGCAAATGTTGTTTTATTTTAAATTTGCTCAGGACATATTATAAGCCAAAATACTAAAGATAAACCGGTATCTTAATCTATAAATTTACTTAATACGTAATTAGGATGGATTTTTAAACAACAACTACCAACATTAAATAACTATTTGTTTACAAGTTTTGTTTTTAAGCATAAGCGTCCATCAATGATCAACCTGTTCAGCACGCTTCATTAAGAAATTATATGACTCACACCTCTTTGCGCATTTAACTTTCTGAAACAATCACGACAAAAGTCTCTATAAACAGCTTTGCTTTCATTGCAAAATGCTTCCATTTTATTTAGTTCAGATGTACTATTTATGTTATTTGTTTACAAAAGATCTAGGTTACTAGGCAATTTAACCATCATAAACCCTGCGATAAGCATTAAGCATATGTTAAAAGTCTGTTTGAATAATTTTCAGCACAACCGGATATAAGTTATCTCACGTTTATCTTTCTTTTATGTCTTTAAGCATGAATCTCAATGCACTTATTCTCTTGGGTTTGTTTCAGAAGCAAAGTCATGATTAAATAATCATATTATTGAAAACTTATGTAATATTTGATTACTAAAACACCTCCGGAAATCGCAATTAACTCAGAGGAAAGGCACTTTCGTTCGGATACATTTTTATCAAAATATGAGATAATGAAGGTTTATTCAGTACTCAAAATACAAGGCAACATACAGTCACATATTGTGCCCTGTTACATGTATTTACATAATTCTAAAAATGAAGTTACCGACAGCATGTTTTGCCACCGAAGTATTGTATTTAAGCACTATCAAGATGCAAATACTTCTGGATTTGATATAAATAAACGACAACATTATTGTATTATTATTTAATTTAAATAAAATTATTATTTTAATTTATTGTATTGGACCTTTCTATTGTTAACAGTTTTTTTTATTTTGAAAATTGGCTGACGGGCCATCCAATTGCTGCTCTGGGGCAATACATAGTCACCGGTTGACCTGGTTTGCACGCAAGAACACATGATGTTGTTTGTGATATTGTTTGTGAGCAATTGCCTAAGTCATGAGTAAAAATGGTGCGCCGCTAAATTTTAAATGCCTAAAATCTGGAATGGTCCACAGTGATATAGACATGCACTTTGATTAATCATATCATATCTTTCAATCGTCGTCTTCATATGTTATATAATACTATTTACGTGTTTGCATTCTACCTGATAATCTAGTTGTAATAATATTTTGCAGATGGTTTTATTTTGTTGTTATTTTAGTTTTTTATTTTGTGTTCCATTAGCTTTGGAATATTAATTCTAATGCTCTCGACCTTTACGGGCCTGTTAGATTTCAATCCAGTTTTAACAATAATTTTTTACATGTAAGTGAAAACTAATCAAGCTTCGATGTCTTCAGACTTCGCAAACTAGTAAGAGAAAAAGCATTTTCATGGAATACCTTGCTAGAATATAAATTCAATCATTATGTTTTCATATTTTCTTTTTTAGCATACTTAGTGTAAAACTTATAAAGATACATTAAGCAATTATCTTCCAGATGCAAATACCATTCATTTAGAAGCTAAGAAAACAAAAACAATTCATAGGCGTTTGGGCCATTGAAGAAGTTCCGATCCTACGCAAATTAGTACAGGTAAATTACATTAATTTACTAAAAGAAAGAAATAAGAACCGTTCCCTAACTATAACTTTTTTCAATCTCAAATAGTGTGAATTGACAATCCTTTTATTTTGTAAAATATCAATAATTATCTTCCGTAGGTCTAGGCCTCGCTATTTATCATGTATACATTTAATTGGTATTTTTTTCTTGAATCCATCCCCTTGATATTATCTAATATATGAAACTGATAAACAAGAGGATAGTGAAAAATATTGAAATATATATTTAAGAAGACATACATAATACCTTAATACAACAGCAACGAATGCGAATTATAAAGCTAGTATATATAGTAGTAAAATAATCCAAATTAATCTAGTATTATTACATAATATAAACATAGTACATTTTCATTTATCATAGTTTATTTAAAGTTACTGTATCTTACAAGATATGTACCGCAAGATTTGTACATTTTGCAATTATCTTATCATACCGTTAAAAAGTGTGGAGTTTTTAGGATGTTACGTAATGTACTTACGTCTGCAATCATGATAAACAATATCAATTGTACTCTCCCATCATGCACTGCCTCTTGAACATTGCAACAGTAGGAGAAAAGCATGATGAATTGTTAACGAAGAATAAAAAAGCACACATTTTCAAAACCTCCGTGATTTACTTTTTGTTAGTTGTTTTTTTTCCGCAGACATGTATATACTGTTTGAATGTACCTCCTGCATGTCTGTTTAGAAAACATCTCACTCCAATGTCATTGGCAAGTTAGTTAGTCTGTGAATAAAGTAGATGTGCAATGCAAACTATTGATCAAACAGAGAAATACAGAATTCACATAAAGCACAAAATGTCAAAATCAAAAATGTTGTTCTTGGACAGTTATTTGGGCAGTGTGAGCTCCTGTCCTCGCCACTTAGCACCGGCTTATGGTGAATTCAATATTTTTTATTCTAAGGGTAATCAGTTAGGCGTACTGGAACTACCCAACAAGAAAATATCTAATTGAAAGAATTAAATTTACCAAAAACATATCATGTTGTGCCGGAATTGAAACATTTCAAACACACGGGCGACTTTTTACGGCATCCCACACGGCACAAACAACGCTGATGTTAGAATGAAAGCTATACGTATCTTTTATTGTCACATATGACATAGTTAAAAGAAAAAAGTAAGAGAGAACAAAAATATGTTTATTTATAAATTTCTTATGCTGCAATCACATATACGACTGTATGACCGGTAGTCGAATATTTTGACTGTGAACTTACCCAAACATGTTTTAATGCGCAACATTAAGCAAAGAAAAGTCACTTTGACTTGTGTTTTCAATATTGCTTTTGTATTTACTTTCATAGTTTAAGACATGTTTTATATAAATATCCACATGGTACATTTCCATTTTGTTATCAATATTTGAATTACTTTTAAAATTGTGCCCGTTGTTTATGAAGACAAATTCACTTTTGATAAATGTAAATGGAACTTTATAACTACCACCAAGAAATATACCTTGCTTTTTTTTTGCATTTTGGAGCACGTGTTTTTCTGTTATGAAACAAGATTCTGAGAGAATGTTTGTATGAATGAAACTTCACCAGAGTTCATACAAGAACAGTTTAAGCTGTTCACTAGATTAATCATGACATGTTTTCAAGGTAAGTGTAATAATAATTGCACGATTTGTACTTATATTAAATATATATGCTTTATCACAGCATCTTAATAAGATATCTAAATAGGCACTCTTGTTGGCATATTTTAGGTGAGTTTATTGACTTATTGGCTTGAATACAGAAATATATGAAAAGCAAAATATTTTTCAAATTTCCCAAAACAAATATTTTGTTACTAGGGATGATACCGTTGCACTAAATCAGCTCTAGATAAAGCTAAGCATTTACATTGTAATAAATTACTATATCTGAACTTTAGTCAGATTGGGATTAAATTTTCCAGATACTTTAATTTGATTGGTGATTACTGGGTCAATGACCGAGTGATTTTATAATAGTTAATCATCGTTAAAAACACGCTGACCTCTTTTTTCACTGACATCCTGTTTGCGATTACTTAAACAGGTGAATCTTCATTTTTGCATCACTGTTTACTTAATCAGTATCATGAATGAGTGATGTTTTACTTACGTCTCGTAGTTTCCTCTGACATCTAGTTCAATCTGGCCTGAAGCAGACTTTCAGAAAAAAAACATGTATATTGTATTCAACAAATATTGTTTCATTTTAAATGGCTAAAATGATATGTCAGAAATTTTGGTAAATTTGTATAATTATGAAAATCAAATAATTATGTTTGAAGATACAAGTCAGGGGTTAACATTTAGAAATGTATCTACAGCATGCGTCCAGATGAGCGAAACTATTTGAATAAATCAAGCTTGCGAAAATGTACTAAGATTCTAGGAATTGTAGAAAGATTCAAGATTCAAGTAATAATTTACATGTTATGAGCGATTAATATGGAATTTTTCATTATGTGCAACTATATTTTTCTACTGCGTTACTAACGCCGCATGTATTTGCATTTGCATATTTTGACCTTTTTTGTAATTAACGTGGGCTATAAGTGTCGTTGATATATGTGTAAATTGCTTACTATAGTTTCCTATACAACCTTCTACATTTAATTTCATTTTCAAAATTTTAATGAAAATAGGCGTTTATCTGAAGGCGTGCTGCTTGAAGGCATGCTTCATAAATGCAAAAAAGTGATGAAAAAATATAAGTCAATCTACAAGTACGTGCAATTTTAAAAAGGTTCATAGTTTGAATATGTTGTCAAGACGATGAAGATATAAAACATGAAAGGCACATTATGCGGCAGACATCAATATATTTTTTTTATTTTTTTTTATAATGGCATACATTTTGAATAATGTTTTAATAATGGATTAAGAGTATATTAGACATTAAACAACTGACAAAAAGGCGCTCAAGGTGAAGTGGTGTGTTTTAAAGGAGAGCGAAATATAAACGAAGAATTATTTTTACTTCCATGCAAAATACTAACTCACTAAATATGCCATTTGCATATAAAGCAACATAAGCTGAAGATAGTTTATGTATATTGCAAATAAGTATGTTTAATCTATGTCAAGGGACCAATTTTTTTAAATGAGAAATGAAAATTATAGCATTTCTAAGGCATAATGGCCTGAGGTTAGCAAGAAGAAAATCAACCAAAAAATATGATCAAATCCATGTATTGGTGTACAAATATATTTTTTTGAATACAACGGGGAATTAGCTCAAGTGGTAGAGCGCTCGCTTTGCATGTGGGAGTACCGGGATCGATATTCGGATTAAAAGTGGAAAATGTCATAATATTAGTGTTTTTTAAGGAATTCAATCCATACTTCAATTGTTGACAAAAAGCGTTCTACAGATTTCGAAGATTTTTCTACTGATTTAGTTATTTTGGCCAAATATTCAATAACAATAAATTAAAATGAGATTCTTCATCAGGACTTCAGCATCGTAACCATTTAAAAAAAACATGGATGTTTTCCAGGCAAAGTGCCATAATATCCGATTTTACGAAGAAAATCGCGAAATTTTAAAGTATTATTTTTAGTAACAGAGGAAAAAGGAATAAGGAAAAAGTCGGACCTAGTAAAGTGGGACTCATTGAAGCGCGAAAGTTATCGATTCCATGGACAAAGATTAGCGCTGATTTGGCCCTCGTAACATTTCATTTTTGTCAATAGGAATACGTAAAGAGGTGCTGCACGTGGAGTGTGAGAAGTATTACACGTGGAGTGTGAGACAAGCCCATGTGAGAAAAGATTTTCCAACACCGCCATTCAAGTAACATTTACGGATTTTTCTATCTGGTTAGTGAGAAAATAATGTTCATTTCTGTAAAATTATGGTTTTCTCATAACTTGCACGCACCTTAGTACATCATTATAACAAACATGTTGAAATAACATTTGCATTTGTTAATTTTATATGTAGATATATGACAATCAGATTCAATTTAAAATGACCATGGGCGTACAATTATAACCGAATCCTAACTAATGTTTACAGGTTTGGTCTTTTTGACATCCGGTTTCTACAAAAATGATAATATGAATATGAATATGAATAAAGTTGTGTTTACTTTTCTTTGAAATTCTAAACATTTTATTCATTTAAGCAAACTTGTACACGATATAATAAAAAATCTAAATTAGCAAATCACAGCATTTAACTATTTGTTTATACTGTTTGTTTACATATTAATTATTTGATCTTTACAGCGTAGGTTGGACAGTAATAACGTATCCGTTCTGCGTATGCTAGGTTTCTTATCCGGAGATTGACGGAAAGGGCCGAAAAGTTTCGCTTGTCAGTATATGCGACTTTTCTTCTAGTTATCGCTATAGTATAAGCGTTCGCACAACCATTAATATAATCCATCCATCCATCCTGATAATCTGTTGAAATTGTTTTGTGTGTCTGAACAATAAAAAAATAACATAAAATAAATAAAACATGAAGAGAAAGAAAGAAAGAAGGAAGGAAGAAAGCAGAAGAAAAAACAAAGCAAAAACGATCAAAATTACATTTCCTAGACGTAAAAACCTTTATGGGTACATTTCCTTGACGTAAAAACCTTTATGGAGAATCCGGGTATCGATCCCGGTACCTCTCAGATGCTAAGCGAGCGCTCTACCACTTGAGCTAATTCCGCGTTAGTGTTCAAAGCTTAATCTTACCAGAATTAAAACATACTTTTTGAAGACGCAATTTTTGAATAAATGCTGTGATATTGAAAGAAATCATTAAAAAATGTTTCATCAAAGTGTTGAATTTAGCTTGTCAGAATGATAACATTTTTCGTGTCGATATTGCGTCATGATATAAGAGGAAAATGTCTCAGTAATTTTTATTAAATATCTATAAGCAGGTACATGTATATGGTTGGGGTTTGACATACGACTCACCTACTGACAATATTACTGTAGGTTAATTCTTCAGTGTCGTTATTGTCAGCGGGCATTAAAATTAAATGAATATGATTGTTAGCATTATGTTAGCGATCCGACAAAAAGTATGATCCCATAGGCGGGAATAATTAATTATTCTGTTTATCGGTTTTCTAAAGTATAATGTTGCTAACAAAACCAGCATTTTATGGTAAGTTTAACAAATATGTTATGACAGTTATAACTTTTTAGAAGATTTGCTAAAGATAACACTTTAATAACATTACCTTTTTTTCTTTTGGTGTTAACGTGTTTTTGTATTTATAGAATAGGGTAATTTTAAGGTTACCTAGGCCTGTTGAAAAAAAATCAAAAAATAGATAAATTAAACATGTACCACAGCATATCTAAATAATGTGTAAAGAATTGATATGGAAAAAGGACAACATTTATTTAAAATAAAAAAATCAAACAAAAATATTATGGCCAGTGTGGGGGTCGAACCCACGACATTCGCGTTATTAGCACGACGCTCTAACCGACTGAGCTAACCGGCCAGGTGTTGATAGTGATCACAAATTATTAAGTAAACAGTATCTTGCTATACATCGCAACTTTTCGGGCATTTCCGTCCTTAACGAACGCTAAACAATTAAACAAATATTTATATATCCTAGGATTTGTTGTATTAGTTTGTTTCATTTTTTTTTTTTTTAAAGTTTGTATAAGTTTGATAAAATAAATTCTGTATACAAATATGCACTTTTCCCTAGTGAATATGATCTGAGTTCTGAAAAAATATTTACCGAGGCGATATCAATTATCTTCATTTATTTAACCTTCCTTCAAATCGTTACCGACGGACACATCATGATCACAACCCTAATTATATTATAATAATAATAATATTTATTTATAGAAGGTTACATACAAAGTTAACAGTAAGAAGTATACTAATTTTCAGTATGGCCTTCTGATTTTTAACAAAGAAAACAAATGTAGATCTATACAAATACTCAGAGACATAGATGTTATCTATGTCTCTGAAATATTTAAAATCTTTTGGTAGACTATATAAAAAAAATATTTATATTATTTATATTCTTGAATGTAAAGGTTAGATATTTTTTATTCTTTCATCCGACTGACACTCATATTAATTATAGTAATTATAGATAAACTCGTAATGATTAAAAAAAAACAGAAAAAAACTGATGATTCAATATTTACAACAATAAAAATATAAAGTGATCAATTTTCACCATGTATCTAACTGTAAGCTTAGAAAATAAATTTTACAGTTGTTTTTGAAAGATTGTAAAGTCGAACATTGTTTGATATAGTAATACTCTTTTCTTTTTGGTACTTATTAATCTTTTTGGTGTTTGGTTTATAATTGGGTAGAATAATGCACGGGGCACGAGATTTTCATGAGTATTTTCGCGGTTTTAAATCATTCGAGGTTTACTACACAGTTCGCAAGGTTCACCAAATTTCTTAATTTTTTTTTTAAATTGTTTATTCATGAGGAGACGGTTGATACTTGTTATATACATTAATAGAATGTTTTATAAATGAATATTTCAAGTAAGTTGACAAAGATGGGATTTTACAATGCGACTTATCAATAATTGTTTCGAGAGGAATTGTCAAATTGATTTATTTTGCTTAAAGTTTTATCTTGTTGTTAAGTAATTCTTAATACAAAAGAATGTTCGGAAAGCAGGGGGCGGAGAGAGCCTGTTCGCTGGCCAGAGCTTTGGATTCTCCCTACCTCCCCCCTCTTAAACTATAAATTTAAAAAAGAATAATAATAATAAGAGTTGGGGTTGGGGCAGCCGGCTCGCAGCATATGATTAACCTGTGTTTCCGAATATTTATTTTAGAATGGTTGTTTTTCGTTTTTTAGGTCCCATTTCATAGTATTTATCCATTGATTTCAAATTCGTCAGATGAAGTATGTTTATAGTTTAATTATAGTCAACATTGTTCATGTTGTTGCTATTACAGAAGTATTTATATTTATTTGAACGTATGTACTAATTAAGGCGTTCCTTTGATATATCATTATGTTGTGCAATGTATTGATGTAAAGATATGCATATGAGCTTTAGTAAACCCACTTCTATTGAACATGATCTGAGTTTTCTTATTTCTTGGTTTGTATTATATGGTTTAGGAAAGAAATAATTTATTTTCGGACGAACGAAGTGAGGAAGAAAATAATAAGTAATTTATTTCAAACGTCAATACTGAAATAAGAATAAGAATCCTTTAAATAATTTTTATGAGGTATACTTTTCAGAACAAGATCTATATGAGCGATTGAGCGTAAATTATGTAATTCGTTGTGAGAGAAACTAAAAAAAAATCACTCATACATAACGGTGCCAGATTGTTTTCAGTTTTATACACCATAATTGCTGTGTGGTATTTCACTCTGAAATTAAATTTCAGCCATTTAAGTTTATGAAAAAGATCTAATGTTTGTGTACGTCCCGGTCTATTAGTATAATTTTTGCTGCTCTTTTTTTAATTGAGTTTACTTTATTGATGTATGAGTACAAACCGTACAACAATAATCAAGCACAGGAAGAATGTACGCGTTGTAATAAATCTTATTTACTTCGTCAGCAAGGTAAAAATGATATGTTTGAAGAGGGCAATTTGTGTATGTTGTAATGTTTAATGTGTTGCAAGCGACTTAGTTATATGCATGTACATAAAATGAACCAACAGATATATGTACAAATAAACCCTTATTACCTGTACAGTACTAGTACAGTTATAGTGATTTAGTATGGACGTCAACATTTTGCTAGATGTACGACACATAATTTCACTTTTATCGTTACTTACTTCAAGCATCTGGCATTCTCTTAAACCATTATTTAAATGTAATTAAAGTTTAATTTTAGATATTTAAAAGTTAATTTATGTTAGCCATTTCTAAAAAAGTAACAATTTATTCATTTTTGAGCCATAATGTGCCTTATAGGCTTATTCTTAATTTTATTTAGTTTCTTCGTTATTCTAAATGTTCGGCTGCTATTGCCCATTCAAGGAAGGGGAATCAATCTCTGAAGGAGGACAGTAATATGAGATGATCGTAATATCACTCCTTTTATTTGTCACTTCTTACAACACATGAAATAGTGTTAATTAACAGGCATGGCAATCCATCACATTTTTACAAATCATTAACACTTCTGCAGGTCTTGGCTTGGCTTTTGATTGGAGTTAAGTTTTTTTTCTCAAAATAATCCCATCCTCTTCAATTACCTGAAAAAGGAAAACAAACTTTTTAAAGTGGCATTATGCCCACCCAATTGTAAATCATTGATGTACAGACAAAATAACTTGAGTTTTTGCCATGTTTATGTTATTTATCTTTTTTAATTTTATATAACCAATGCAACACACATAAATTCTGAAAATATTTCTCGGAACGTTCATGTTACAAAAAGAAAGGGACATTTTCATACAATATTTTAAGCAGTTACAATTGATCTTAAATGAGCTGCGTCACGACAAAACTAACATAATGCGTTTGCGACCAGCATGGATCCAGACCAGCCTGCGCGCAGTCTGATCAGGATCCATGCTGATCGCTGTCAGTTTCTCAACTTGTAATAGAGTTGATAAGTGAACAGCATGGATCCTGATCAGACTGCCCGGATGAGCAGGCTGGTCTGGATCCATGCTGGACGCAAACCCATTATGTTGGTTTTGTCATGACACGGCTCAAATATTTTTCATTATCAATTATTTGCCAATGGCCATTATAATAGTCAATCTTTTTTTTTTTTTTAAATATTTTGCTAATTCAATTAAACTTTACATCGAAATGCATAATGTCAATTTCGTTAAAGCGTTTATTGTTATTATTATTATTTTATTTACAGTTTTGACACCGTATCACCGGTTGAAAACTTTCTTTTCGACCGAGCTAGTTTTGGCGCCTAAAACATTTTACAAGAGTAGACATAATAAGATATACTATGACATTTCACACCCTAAGTGGTTAATGTATATGTGTATTACATGCATTAATTTCAAACCTGAGATATAAAGAAAGAAAGGAAGAAATAAACAAATAAACAAAGACGATTAAAAATAATTGGAGAATCCGGGTATCGATCCCGGTACCTCTCACATGCAAAGCGAGCGCTCTACCACTTGAGCTAATCCCCCGTTACAACCGATAAATTGAGCTTACCAAAGCACTCTTGGATATTGGTATTTCAGCCTAAAGTAATTTTCCAACGATAAACTTTGTCTTGTCTTTGATTTAAATGTTATTACTTAAGGTGTAATCTATCTGTTTATTTTGAAGTTAATGTTTTCCAAATGTTAAATAATTCGAAAATAAAAGAAAGAAATATTAATTACAATTGAATTTTATTTATTTGGAATTAGGAAAAAGAAAATCACAAAATATATTGGCCAGTGTGGGGGTCGAACCCACGACATTCGCGTTATTAGCACGACGCTCTAACCAACTGAGCTAACCGGCCACATGTATTTACAAATGTATGAATATATTTAGATAATGTACTGCATACAATAGTATGTATGAAATGTTTAGAGAGATAAACTTTTCGCTAGATTCAGTTGAGGTTAAATGTTTTCTTTACTTTCGATTCTGTCAACTATTAAATGTATTTTAAGACAGATTTGTATATGTTAGTGTAACGGTAAATCTGGATGAGTGCTGCTTTCAAACTAATATTTGAGGTAGTACATATTTTTTTTAACCAAAAGATTGTTATTTTGGAAAACGGGTATGCTTAGTTCGTATAATATGTAGCATTTAGATTTGATCTTAATTAGTACAATAAAACATGAAATAAAAGTAAGTCTTTTTTACTGAAAAGAAAATGTTTAATATCTTCATTTTTTGCTTGTTTTCTGATTACGTTTCATTATCAATATCATAAACAACATGTTCATATCATTTTTAAAGTTATGGATGAATTTCAATCAAAACCGCTTTTTGACAAATTTAAAAAGCATACAGTTTATCATAATAAGGCATGCTTTAGTCCAGTCAACCCCCCATTTCGGCAAGAAAATGCGAATGTTTGATTTAATAAGCTATTCAGTAGTGTACTTTAGCAAAAAAACAGTAGTGATATAGGAGCTGTAGCTGCCCTATTTGATGGCAAATGATGGCAAATGACCTCAGTTGACCATATGAAAGTCTGCGAATACCTCAGAAACTGTCACAGACCACTGATACGGACTCTTGAGGGTCTCTAGAAGTCAAAAATGTCATTATTTCCATTGGCATCAAAATACCTGAAAGTCTGTGACAGTGCCAAAATTAGTCGCAGACCAATTATTTTGACTCTGGTTAGTCCTTAGATGTCAAAATATGTCATTATATCCTCTGGCACCAAAAATCCTGAAAGTCTGCGAGTGGGTCAGAAACAGTCAAATGGCCATAGGAAGGTCTCTTGATGTCAAAATGTACAGACTGACCTTATTAAATATTATGTTTGAATAATTTCACGGGTTTTAAATAAGGGAATGTTTAGATATGGTGTCGTGTTTTAGTCATTTTAAATTATTTTATTCTATATATAGAAATGAGGGAATATATACACACATACTACCACATCGATATGCCAGTCCAATTACGGCACAGCGCCTAGCAGTTAGTCATGAAAGCATATATTATGTCCCTTTATATATATAATTTAAAATGACTTAAACACTAAAACAAGTCGACAAAATACTAAGGCAACACAACGCTACTATCTGATATAATTAGACGTTTTCTAGGCAAGATAAAAAGAAATGTAATAACACGAGGCAGCTATGGCGTTCCATAGATGTCTGCGGCATAATGTGCCTTAAATGGAGCTTACCAGTTTATATCTTCATCGTCTTGCCCAGCTGAAAACCTATTCAAACTAGGATTTAGTAGCGGCAACCTTTTAAAAAATGCATGTAGAGTGATTAATATTTCTATCCCTATTTTGGTTTAATGAAAAAGCATGCCTTAATGTAGTTACATTTCTAAATGTAAACCCCTGATTTGTTTCTTCAAATATATTTTTCTATTTTTCATAATCATACAGATGGACCTAAACATCTTTAAGTAATTTGGCTAATCATATATACTGAGCAAATTTAAAATGAAACAATATTTGCTAAACATTTATCAATTTACAAGTTTTTTTCTTACATTCTGATTCGAACCAGATTGAACTTAAATATCAGAAGAAAATATACGTAAGTAAAACATCACTCATTCATGATACAGATTAAGTAAACAGTAAAGCAATAATGAAGATTCACCTGTTTAAGCAATTGCAAACAGGATGTCAGTGAAAAAAGAGGTCAGCATGTTTTTTTATCAATGATTTACTATTATAAAATCACTCGGTCATTGATCCAGAAATTGCCAATCAAATAAAACAATCATGAAAAAATACCTTAATCTCACTCAAGTTCAGATGAAGTTATTTCTTACAATGTAAATGCTAAGCTTTATTTAGAGCTGATATTAATCCAATTGTATTATCCCTAGTAACAAAAATATTTGTTTGGGGAAATTTGAAAAATATTATGCTTTTTATATACTTCTTTATTCAAGCCACTAAGTTAATAAACTCCAGTGAAATGTACCAACAAGAGTGCATGTTTAGATATCTTATTAGCATGCTGTGATAAAGCAATTATATTTACAAAGTACAAATCGTGCAATTATTATTACCTTGAAAACGTGTCATGATTAACCTAGTGAACAGCTTAAACTGTTTTTGTATGAACTCTGGAGAAGACTGATTCATACAAACATTCTCAGAATCATGTTACATAACAGAGAAGCACGTGTTTCAAAATGCAAAAAAAAATAATCAAAACATAAATCTAAAAATACAAGCGAGGTACATTTCTTGGTGGTAATTGTAAAGTTCCATTTACATGGACATACATTTATTGAAAATAGATTGGTTTACATAAACAACGGGCACATTTTATGAAGAATAACAAAAAGCAAACGTACTATATTTATGTAAAACCGGTCAAAAAACCAGTTGAATAATGCTGTTTAACTCTGAGAGTTAATGCAAAAAAGCAAACGTTACTTACATTTTCTTAATGGTGCGCATAAAAAGGCATGTTTTGGGTAGCTCACAGTCAAATTATTCGACTACCTGTCATACAGTCATATAATGCGATGTTTACATAAAATATATACATGTATATATATACACAGTTCTTCAGTTTTCTCTATTTTTTGCCATTGAATAATGTCTTGGATGCCCATAAAAGATACCGTATACTTTTTTTATTTTAACATCTGCGTTGTTTATGCCGTGTGGAGGCCATAAAAAGTCGCCCGTACATACAATGCGTCTTAGAAATGTTACATTTCTGATTCTTAATGATCGTTCAGCATAACATTATTGTAACGGTTGTAAATATTCAAGTTCTTGAAAAAATAGTAAGATTGACAATTTACACTGTTTGAGTTTGAAAATAAAATAATGGGAAAACGATTTTATTTCTTTCTTTGGGAAATGTAATTTACCTGTTCTTATTTGCGTAAGATCGGAACTTATTCAATGGATGGAACAAACGTGTAGTATGGTTATTTTTCTCTGCTTCAAAATGAATTGTATTCGCATCTGGAAGATAATTGCTGAAGATTATCTTTATAAGTTGTACACTAAATATTTTGAGAATGAAAATACTAAAACATGATGATTGATGTTTTAAGCTTCCGTAAATCTATATTTGTAAAAGGTATTCCATTAAAATGCAATCTCTCTTATTTGTTTGTGAAGTCTGCAAGACATCTAAACATGATTATTTTATACTAACATGTATAAATGATTGTTGGGGCCCATAGAGGTTAACAGCATTGCCTTTTATATTTCATAGCAAATGAACAAAACAAAATAGGACCATTTGCAAAATATTACAACTAGAATACAAATGTGTATATAGTAAAAACATAGCACACGATAATAACTTGAAAGACGAAGGCGGAAAGATTTTATTTTATTTATCAAAGTGCATACTAGCCATTCTAGAAATTAAGTGTTGAAAATTTAGCTCTGCACCATTTCTATTTATGGCTAAGTAAGTTTCTCACAAACAGTTTCACAAACAAAAGTATGTGTTCTTGTGTGTTAACCAGGCCAAACATTGACTATGGATTGTCCCAGTATAGCAATTGGATTGCCAGTCAGCCAATTTGTTTCACTAGTTTAACTATGGCAGAGTTCGAACACATGCAAGTAAACCATGGAAAGGTCCAATAGTAGTTATATTTCCTTAAAATGAAAAACTTGATGTTGTTTTTAGTTTATATCAAATCCATAAGTACTTGCATCTTTATGAGCTTAAATACAATCCTTTAGTGGCAAAACATGTCATGTTATCTAAATAATAGAAGAAAACACATGTAAGTTGCATTGTTTTTATGAGTGCATTATCTCATTTTTTGATAAAAAGGTATCCGAAAAAAAGGAGTGTCAGTAATCAAGTACAATAATGTTTCAATAATTTGATTATTTAATCATGACTTTGCTTCTGAAACACACCAAGAGAATAAGTGCATTGAGATTCATGCTTAAGAACATAAAAGAAAGAAGACGTGAGATAACTTATATCCGGTTGTGCTGAAAATTATTCAAACAGACTTTTAACATATGTTTAATGCTTATTGCAGGGTTTATGATGGTTTATTTGCCTAGTAACCTAGATCTAATGTAAACAAATAACATAAATAGTACACCTGAACTAAATAAAATGGAAAGCAAAGCTATTCTTGGAGATATGTTCTGTGATTGTTTCAGAAAGCAAAGTGCGCTAGAAGTGTGAGTTGTTATTTGTTTCTTTAATGAACCATGTTCAATAGGTTGACCATTGATTGGCACAAGTCTTACACGAACGGATACGGTATTTCGGTTCTAACCATATGCTTTTTCCCAATATGCTTATGCATGACACCTGCTTTATACACACACACCGCTTTCCTACATCCCATATGAGAAGAAGAAAAAGAAGAAAAGGAATAGAATACACAACAAATAACAACCTTAGTTTGAATTAAGATTTTCCTAAATATGCAAGTCATCATTGGCTTGTTTTGAAAAAAAAAATGATTGCATGATCATGATTTGCAGCTAAAACAAACCACAGACGGTAAGCACATTTTGTTTTTATGTTCCATAATTTGCAGGAGGAAGTAAACACTACGATTACCAGCATCCTGTAGTACTGTGATTGTTTAAACAGTCTCTTTACAAACGTTTTATACTTATTTATTGTTATTACCTATTGCTTCTTTCTGTTTACATGTACCAAGCTACCTTGATTATAGAAACAACTTTATTACCTAAAGTACAAATTCCCTCTTAAGTACACATGTAGCATAACAATTATACTAGACTAACTTCGAGTCGTAGTGTTTAGTTCACTGAAAAAAAAAACAATACGTTTTAAAATTCAAACTGAATTTGCCTTCTATATCCATATTTTACATTAACCTTAATTATTTGACATTGTTACACAAACTTTGAATACATTTAGTTTTTGTTGTTGTTTTTTATCAAAAGTTTTGTTTTGTTTGCCTGCTGTTTTTCACCTTTTCACCAGTACTTGTTTTTTTACTAAAAAAAATTGTTTCTACCGTCAAATTGTTCATTGATTGTTAGAATAGTTGATTGTAACCAAATGCCATATTATAATTTTGGATCTAATTAGTATTTAGATGTAAATATATGCATATTTCAAACGTTATTTAATTTCTTTTAAAAAGAAATAACTCAGGATATATATGAAACATACAACGTTCTGTAAGCTAGCAGGATGCTTTACGTACATGAAAGCATTAAAAGTCCCTAGTGTGATTCGAACCAACAATGGTTAGGGGCAAGTTTGTATGTAAGCTTTTATGCATATGATGTTGAATTACGTCATCAGGTTGAGACTCTTAAGAACCTTATGCATATGACTTGAAATAGCTTGTTCAAATGTATGATAACAATAAATAAATTTATAATTTACTATATTCACACTTTATACGTCAATAGTTGAGTGCCTTATGCCTTAAACCACTTGCCCAACACCCTGTTGGTTTGGATCCCGCCAGGGACTTTTGACTTTTTCAAGTAAGGGAACTTAGCTACTTACATTGTTTTCTTTTGATTCTTTCCTTTATTTATTCTAAAATACATAACGATAAATATTGGCCATTACAGCTTATTTGTGAAGATTATTGAAATGTAAAAATAATCATTTATTTTGATTCCATTGCCTGCTATCTTATACTTAATGCACATATTTTGGCTATTGTTTTTATTGTGATACGAAATACGGCCTATTGAGCGAGACACTTCAAGTTCCGTTTTCATGTGTTTATCTTGTATTTATTTCAGGGCAATGTGACCCCCGATATAAATATAGAAATTTAGTTCTAATTTTTATCCTGATACTTATTGTCATTAAAACGTGAGACAATATGGAACAGAGGACAACTACGCCTCTTGTCTAGATCCTAAAGCTACTACAGCATTTGTGTTATCCAAGGTTAATATGTTGTCACTATGTCACAATGCGGAATACTACATGAGCTTTTGTATTGAGTTCTTTTCTTTCCATTTTTGAAAATAATTCCCTATGAAGGAAAAAATTTGGTAAAATGATTTCTGGACTCTTCAGTTTGTCTACCTTGTAATTTGGAGAAACTCATTTATGATGACAAAACTTTCATTGGTAATACAACTCTTAAAGACGCAACAGAATATTACGCTCTCTTAGAATCTTATTGAAAACACGGCCGTTACTTCAAAAGTGAACAGTAAAGGAACATTCGCGCGATGCGCAGGAGAGTAAATAGGATATAAATTATACGAGGAGACTTTTTATGTCCATTTTATTATTTTTTTTTCCAGTAATTTTGTATGTTAAAACATGTTTGCAAATTGCAGTGGTTTACCAAAATGCATAACTAATGTTTATTTTAATTGGAAATAACAATAAATAAGTGTGTTATATGTAGGTCGGTGTGTATCAAACTCTTTCAGTTTTCAAAAGAGAAAAACTTCCTGTGACCATGCCATAATGTTTCAATTCTATATAATAATGTTATCATTTGAAATGTATATAGTTCTGACAAGTGTTTTTAATTAAACAAAAACCCACAACGTTAAGAAGTCGTCATTATATACAAAACAGGAACATTTTTGTATTTAATAAAATATGTTTATGTATGCATGTATGAGGCCATTATCCAATTGTGGAGTAACATCATGATAAAGTCAATTTTCAAATTTGCCTTTTTATTTTAAATGTTTCACAGACAACATACAAAACATGTCGCTTATTAAGCAGCGCAGTTTCCACACTTGCTATTCACCCAGCTATAGAAAGTTGTCACCCGAGCGTACACACTTGGGTGTGTCACCACGCCATCTTGGTGACATCCGGAAAAATCCCCAGGATGTAACACCCACAAGAACATTTCCA